>NC_038252.2:17859086-17860815 GCF_000004515.6 Glycine max | reverse complement strand
GATCGGAAAAAATGCTAGCCCACGTCGGCCTGGAATGATGACCTATCGATGTTTTAAAAAGAAGCATCACCGGATGATGCCGATCGAACATTTCTTAATAGACATCGTCTAAATATTATTCAGGGATTGAATAGAAAATACAATAGCTGACATCAGTCGTTGTAAAGTCGCGACTAATATTTTTCAGCCGACATTGTGCAATTATTTTTACAAACGCTGGCCGATAATATTTTTTTACGGTACAAGATGCTTTTTTGTTCGGTGTTGCCGTAAAAATTTACAATGAAGGTCGGCTAGGTTTTTTCGTTCGAGGTCAACCGAAGTTGTGTTTCGGCCGACACCGGCATGTTTCCATTTGCTTGGCAAGGAAAACATTAGCCAACCTCGGCAAAAACACATGCAGGATTCACCGATATTGATCGGAAAAAATACTACCCGACGTCAGCCTGGAAAGATGACAAATCGAGGTTTAAAAAAGTAACATCACCGGATTACGCGGATCGAACATTTTCTAATAGCTATCATCCAAATATTATTAAGGGATTGAATACAAAGTACAATAGACGACATCGGCCGTTGTAAACCCACGACTGATATATTTCAGCCAACATTGCGCAATTTTTTTTACAAACGCTGGCCGATAATATTTTTTTACGGTAGAGGATGTTTTTTTGTTCGGTGTTGCCGTAAAAATTTACAATGTAGGTCGACTAAGTTTTTCCATTCGCCGTCAACCGAAGTTCTGTTTCGGCCGATACCGGCATGTTTTCATTTGCTTGGCAAGGAAAACATTAGCCAACCTCGGCAAATACACATGCAGGATTCACCGATACTGATCGGAAAAAATGCTAGCCGACGTCGGCCAGGAAAGATGACCCGTTGAGGTTTAAAAAAGAAACATCACCGGATTACGCGGATCGAACATTTTCTAATAGGTATCATCCAAATATTATTCAGGGATTGAATAGAAAATACAATATCTGACATCAGTCGTTGTAAAGTCGCAACTCATATTTTTCAGCCGACATTGTGCAATTTTTTTTACAAACGCTGGCCGATAATATTTTTTTACGATAGAGGATGCTTTTTTGTTCGGTGTTGCCGTAAAAATTTACAATGTAGGTCGACTAGGTTTTTCCATTCGAGCTCAACCGAAGTTGTGTTTCGACAGATACCGGCATGTTTTCATTTGCTTGGCAACGAAAACATTAGCCAACCTCGGCAAAAACACATGCAGGATTCACCGATACTGATCGAAAAAAATGCTAGCCGATGTCGGCCTGGAATGATGACCTATCAAGGTTTAAAAAAGAAGCATCACCGGATGATGCCGATCGAACATTTCCTAATAGACATCGTCCAAATATTATTCAGGGATTGAATAGAAAATACAATAGCTGACATCAGTCGTGGTAAAGTCGGGACTAATATTTTTCAGCAGACATTGTGCAATGTTTTTTACAAACGCTGGCCGATAATATTTTTTTATGGTAGAGGATGCTTTTTTATTCGGTCTTGCCGTAAAAATTTACACTGTAGGTCGGCTAGGTTTTTTCGTTCGAGCTCAACCGAAGTTGTGTTTTGGCCGACACCGGCTTGATTTCATTTGCTTTGTAAGGAAAACATTAGCCAACCTCGGCAAAAACACATGCAGGATTCACCGATACTGATAAGAAAAAATGCTAGCCGACATCGGCCAGGAAAGATGACCGATCGAGGTTAAATAAGA
>NC_038252.2:17850484-17858853 GCF_000004515.6 Glycine max | reverse complement strand
AGGTTTTTCCATTCGAGCTCAACCGAAGTTGTGTTTCGGCAGATATCGGCATGTATTCATTTGCTTGGCAAGGAAAACATTAGCCAACCACGGCAAAAACACATGCAGGATTCACCGATACTGATCCGAAAAAATGCTAGCCGACGTTGGCCAGGATAGATGACCGATCGAGGTTTAAAAAAGAAACATCACCGGATTACGCGGATCAAACATTTTCTAATAGACATCATCCAAATATTATTCAGGGATTGATTACAAAGTACAATAGACGACATCGGCCGTTGTAAACCCACGAGAGATATTTTTCAGCCGACATTGCTCAATTTTTTTTACAAACGCTGGGCGATAATATTTTTTTACCGTAGAGGATGCTTTTTTGTTCGGTGTTGCCGATAAAAATTACAATGTAAGTCGGCTAGGATTTTCGTTCGAGCTCAACCGAAGTTGTGTTTTGGCTGACACCGGCTTGTTTTCATTTGCTTGGCAAGGAAAACATTAGCCAACCTCGGCAAAAACACATGCAGGATTCTCCGATACTGAACGGAAAAAATGCTAGCCGACGTCGGCCAGGAAAGATGACCGATCGAGGGTTAAAAAAGAAACATCACCGGATTAGGCGGATCGAACATTTTCTAATAGACATCATCAAAATATTATTCAAGGATTGAATACAAAGTACAATAGATGACATCGGCCGTTGTAAAGCCACGACTGATATTTTTCAGCCAACATTGTGCAATTTTTTTTCCAAACGCTGGCCGATAATATATTTTTACGGTAGAGGATGCTTTTTTGTTCGGTGTTGCCGTAAAAATTTACAATGTAGGTCGACTAGGTTTTTCCAATCGAGCTCAACCGAAGTTGTGTTTCGGTCGATACCGGCATGTTTTCATTTGCTTGGCAAGGAAAACATTAGCAACCCTTGGCAAAAACACATGCAGGATTCAACGATATTGATCGAAAAAAATGCTAGCCGATGTCGGCCTGGAATGATGACCTATCGAGGTTTAAAAAAGAAGCATCACCGGATGATGCCGATCGAACAATTCCAAATAGACATCGTCCAAATAATATTCAGGGATTGAATAGAAAATACAATAGCTGACATTAGTCGTTGTAAAGTCGCGACTAATATTTTTCAGCCGATATTTTTACAAACGCTGGCCGATAATATTTTTTTACGGTAGAGGATGCTTTTTTGTTCGGTGTTGCCGTAAAAATTTACAATGAAGGTCGGTTAGGTTTTTTCGTTCGAGCTCAACCGAAGTTGTGTTTCACCCGACACCGGCATGTTTGCATTTGCTTGGCAAGGAAAACATTAGCCAACCTCGGCAAAAACACATGCAGGAATCACCGATACTGAACGGAAAATATGCTAGCCGACGTCGGCCAGGAAAGATGACGGATCGAGGTTTAAAAAAGAAACATCACCAGATTACGCGGATCGAACACTTTCTAATAGAAATCATCCAGATAATCTTCAGGGATTGAATACAAAGTACAATAGACGATATCGGCTGTTGTAAAGCTATGACTGATATTTTTAAGCCGACATTGTGCAATTTTTGTTTACAAACGCTGGCTGATAATATTTTTTTACGGTAGAGGATGCTTTTTTGTTCGGTGTTGCCGTGAAAATTTACAATGTAGGTCGGCTAGGTTTTTTCGTTCGAGCTCAACCGAAATTGTGTTTGGGCCGTCATCGGCATGTTTTCATTTGCTAGGCAAGGAAAACATTAGCCAACCTCGGCAAAAACACATGCAGGATTCACCGATACTGAACGGAAAAAATGCTAGCCGACGTCAGCCAGGAAAGATGACCGATCGAGGGTTAAAAAAGAAACATCACCGGATTAGGCGGATCGAACATTTTCTAATAGACATCATCAAAATATTATTCAGGGATTGAATACAAAGTACAATAGATGACATCGGCCGTTGTAAAGCCACGACTGATATTTTTCAGCCAACATTGCGCAATTTTTTTTCCAAACGCTGGCCGATAATATATTTTTACGGTAGAGGATGCTTTTTTGTTCGGTGTTGCCGTAAAAATTTACAATGTAGGTCGACTAGGTTTTTCCAATCGAGCTCAACCGAAGTTGTGTTTCGGTCGATACCGGCATGTTTTCATTTGCTTGGAAAGGAAAACATTAGCCAACCTCAGCAAAAACACATGCAGGACTCACCGATACTGATCGAAAAAAATGCTAGCCAATGTCGGCCTGGAATGATGACCTATTGAGGTTTAGAAAAGAAGCATCACCGGATGATGCCGATCGAACATTTCCTAATAGACATCGTCCAAATATTATTCAGGGATTGAATAGAAAATACAATAGTTGACATTAGTCGTTGTAAAGTCACGACTAATATTTTTCAGCCGACATTGTGCAATTATTTTTACAAACGCTGGCCGATAATATTTTTTTACAGTAGAGGATGCTTTTCTGTTCGGTGTTGCCGTAAAAATTTACAGTGTAGGTCGACTAGGTTTTTCCATTCGAGCTCAACCGAAGTTGTGTTTTGGCAGATAGCGGCATGTTTTCATTTGCTTGGCAAGGAAAACATTAGCCAACCTCGTCAAAAACACATGCAGGATTCACCGATACTGATCGAAAAAAATGCTAGCCGATGTTGGCCTGGAATGATGACCTATCAGGGTTTAAAAAGGAAGCATCACCGGATGATGCCGATCGAACATTTCGAAATATACATCGTCCAAATATTATTCAAGGATTGAATAGAAAATACAATTAGCTGACATCAGTCGTTGTAAAGTCGCGACTAATATTTTTCAGCCGACATTGTGCAATTTTTTTTACAAACGCTGGCCGATAATATTTTTTTTACGGTAGAGGATACTTTTTTTTTCGGTGTTGCCGTAATTATTTACAATGTATGTCGGCTAGTTTTTTCGTTCGAGCTCTACCGAAGTTGTGTTCTGGTCGACACCGGCATGTTTTCATTTGCTTGACAAGGAAAACATTAGCCAACCTCGGCAAAACCACATGAACGATTCACCGATAGTGATCGGAAAAAATGCTAGCTGACGTCGGCCAGGAAAGATGACCGATCGAGGTTTAATAAAGAAACGTCACCGGATTACGCGGGTCAAACATTTTCTGATAGACATCATCCAAATATTATTCAGGGATTGAATACAAAGTACAATAGATGATATCGGCCGTTGTAAAGCCACGACTGATATTTCTCAGTCGACATTGTGCAATTTTTTTTACAATTGCTGGCCGATAATATTTTTTTACGGTAGAGGATGCTTTTTTGGTCGGTGTTGCCGTCAAAATTTACAATGTAGGTCGGCTAGTTTTTTTCGTTCGAGCTCAACCGAAGTTGTGTTTCGGCCGACACCGGCATATTTGCATTTGCTTGGCAAGGAAAACATTACCCAACCTCGGCAAAAACACATGCAGGATTCACCGATACTGATCGGAAAAAATGCTAGCCCACGTCGGCCTGGAATGATGACCTATCGATGTTTTAAAAAGAAGCATCACCGGATGATGCCGATCGAACATTTCCTAATAGACATCGTCTAAATATTATTCAGGGATTGAATAGAAAATACAATAGCTGACATCAGTCGTTGTAAAGTCGCGACTAATATTTTTCAGCCGACATTGTGCAATTATTTTTACAAACGCTGGCCGATAATATTTTTTTACGGTACAAGATGCTTTTTTGTTCGGTGTTGCCGTAAAAATTTACAATGAAGGTCGGCTAGGTTTTTTCGTTCGAGGTCAACCGAAGTTGTGTTTCGGCCGACACCGGCATGTTTCCTTTTGCTTGGCAAGGAAAACATTAGCCAACCTCGGCAAAAACACATGCAGGATTCACCGATATTGATCGGAAAAAATACTACCCGACGTCAGCCTGGAAAGATGACAAATCGAGGTTTAAAAAAGTAACATCACCGGATTACGCGGATCGAACATTTTCTAATAGCTATCATCCAAATATTATTAAGGGATTGAATACAAAGTACAATAGACGACATCGGCCGTTGTAAACCCACGACTGATATATTTCAGCCAACATTGCGCAATTTTTTTTACAAACGCTGGCCGATAATATTTTTTTACGGTAGAGGATGTTTTTTTGTTCGGTGTTGCCGTAAAAATTTACAATGTAGGTCGACTAAGTTTTTCCATTCGCCGTCAACCGAAGTTCTGTTTCGGCCGATACCGGCATGTTTTCATTTGCTTGGCAAGGAAAACATTAGCCAACCTCGGCAAATACACATGCAGGATTCACCGATACTGATCGGAAAAAATGCTAGCCGACGTCGGCCAGGAAAGTTGACCCATTGAGGTTTAAAAAAGAAACATCACCGGATTACGCGGATCGAACATTTTCTAATAGACATCATCCAAATATTATTCAGGGATTGAATAGAAAATACAATAGACGATATCGGCCGTTGTAAAGTCGCAACTCATATTTTTCAGCCGACATTGTGCAATTTTTTTTACAATTGCTGGCCGATAATATTTTTTTACGGTAGAGGATGCTTTTTTGGTCGGTGTTGCCGTCAAAATTTAGAATGTAGGTCGGCTAGTTTTTTTCGTTCGAGCTCAACCGAAGTTGTGTTTCGGCCGACACCGGCATATTTGCATTTGCTTGGCAAGGAAAACATTACCCAACCTCGGCAAAAACACATGCAGGATTCACCGATACTGATCGGAAAAAATGCTAGCCCACGTCGGCCTGGAATGATGACCTATCGATGTTTTAAAAAGAAGCATCACCGGATGATGCCGATCGAACATTTCCTAATAGACATCGTCCAAATATTATTCAAGGATTGAATAGAAAATACAATAGCTGACATCAGTCGTTGTAAAGTCGCGACTAATATTTTTCAGCCGACAATGTGCAATTTTTTTTTACAAACGCTGGATGATAATATTTTTTTACGGTACAGGATGTTTTTTTGTTCGTTGTTGCCGTAAATATTTACAATGTAGGTCGGCTAGGTTTTTTCGTTCGAGCTCAACCGATGTTGTGTTTCGGCCGACACCGGCATGTTTTCATTTGCTTGGCAAGGAAAACGTTAGCCAACCTTGGCAAAAACACATGCAGGATTCACCGATAGTGATCACGACTGATATTTTTCAGCCGACATTGTGCAATTTTGTTTACAAACGCTGGCTGATAATATTTTTTTACGGTAGAGGATGCTTTTTTGTTCGGTGTTGCCGTAAATATTTACAATGTAGGTCGGCTAGGTTTTTTCGTTCGAGCTCAACCGAAGTTGTGTTTCGGCCGACACCGGCATGTTTGCATTTGCTTGGCAAGGAAAACATTAGCCAACCTCGGCAAAAACACATGCAGGATTCACCGATACTGAACGGAAAGAATGTTAGCCGACGTCTGCCAGGAAAGATGACGGATCGGGGTTTAAAAAAGAAACATCACCGGATTACGCGGATCGAACATTTTCTAATAGACATCATCCAGATATTCTTCAGGGATTGAATACAAAGTACAATAGATGACAACGGCCGTTGTAAAGCAACGACTGATATTTTTCACCCAACATTGCGCAATTTTTTTTACAAACGCTGGCCGTTAAAATTTTTTTGCTGTAGAGGATTCTTTTTTGTTCGGTGTTGCCGTGAAAATTTACAATGTAGGTCGGCTAGGTTTTTTCGTTCGAGCTCTACCGAAGTTGTGTTCTGGTCGACCCCGACATGTTTTCATTTGCTTGGCAAGGATAACATTAGCCAACCTCAGCAATTCCACATGAACGATTCACCGATAGTGATCGGAAAAAATGCTAGCTAACGTCGGCCAAGAAAGATGACCGATCGAGGTTTAAAAAAGAAACATCACCGGATTACAAGGATCAAACATTTTCTAATAGACATCATCCAAATATTATTCAGGGATTGAATACAAAGTACAATAGACGATATTGGCCGTTGTAAAGCCACGACTGATATTTCTCAGTCGACATTGTGCAATTTTTTTTACAATTGCTGGCCGATAATATTTTTTTACGGTAGAGGATGCTTTTTTGTTTGGTGTTGCCGTCAAAATTTACAATGTAGGTCGGCTAGTTTTTTTCGTTCGAGCTCAACCGAAGTTGTGTTTCGGCCGACACCGGCATGTTTGCATTTGCTTGGCAAGGAAAACATACCCAACCTCGGCAAAAACACATGCAGGATTCACTGATACTGATCGGAAAAAATGCTAGCCCACGTCGGCCAGGAAAGATGACCGATCGAGGTTTAAAAAAGAAACATCACCGGATTACCCGGATCGAACATTTTCTATTAGACATCAGCCAAATATTATTCATGGATTGAAGACAAAATACAATACACGACATCGGCCGTTGTAAAGCCATGACTGATATTTTTCAGCCAACATTGCGCAATTTTTTTTACAATTGCTGGCCGATAATATTTTTTTACGGTAGAGGATGCTTTTTTGTTCGGTGTTGCCGTCAAAATTTACAATGTAAGTCGGCTAGGTTTTTTCGTTCGAGCTCAACCGATGTTGTGTTTTGGCCAACACCGGCATGTTTTCATTTGCTTGGTAAGGAAAACATTAGCCAACCTCGGCAAAAACACATGCAGGATTCACCGATAGTGATCGGAAAAAATGCTAGTCGACGTCGGCCAGGAAAGATGACGGATCGAGGTTTAAAAAAGAAACATCACCGGATTTCGCGGATCGAACATTTTCTAATAGACATCATCCAAATATTATTCAGGGACTGAATACAAAGTACAATTGACGATATCGGATATTCAAAAGGTCATAACTTTTCTCTCGGATGTCCGATTCGGGGACATATTGATGAGAATCTTGAAATTGGCCAAATACAGGCTAAAGGCCTAAGTGGAGAAGGGCGAAGGCCCAAGTGGAGAAGGATGAAGGCCCAAGTGGAGAAGGATGAAGGCCAAGAGGCAGAGACACTATCAAGACTATTAATTGTTGCTGAAGGCCCAGATTAATTTGAAGGCCCAAGTTAAATATGTTTTTTAGTTATAATTTTTATTTATTGTAATTTTGGCCCAAACTGTTTAGAAGGCCCATGTCTATTTTTATCTTTTTGTTCAGATACACTATAAGTATTGGTTTTTATTTTCAATAAAAAAACTTTTGGCATTTGATAAAATTTGGTGAGAGTTTCTCTCTAGGTTCCTTGTTGAACCAATTATCAGACTTATCAAGGTAATCCTTGTGGCGTCTACCCAGACTTATCTTCCTTCACTGGAAGTGGCGTCTACCCAGACTTATCTTCCTTCACCGGAAGTGGCGTCTACCCTGACTTATCTTCCTTCACCGGAAGTGGCGTCATCCAAAAGCTCTACAGCCTGTATCAAGCGATCCGCCCCGTAAGATTCACATCATCTGGTATCAGAGCTTCAGCTCTTGATACAGGTTCTATCCTATCCTATCCTATTATTTTTCTTTGTAATTTGTCCAGGTTCGTGTTTTGTCCTTGTTCTGTTATTTGTTTTCTTGTTTGCGTCTTGTTGCGTTCTTGTTTGTGTCTTTGTTTCGTTCTTGTTCTTGTCACGTTTGTGTTCTTGTTGTTGTTCTTGTTTCTAGTGTCTTTCAGACTTTGTGTAAAAAAAAAAAATTGTTTGAGTTCTGTTTCAAGTTAAAAAAAAAAAAGTTGCAGAAATTTTGAAAAAAAAAGAGAAGTAAAGAAGAAAGAGAAAAAAAGAGAAAGTGGGTGTTTAATCTTTGAACACGAAATTGAGGCAGTTAGAGGCTTTTTTTTTTTTGGCAGAAAATCGTGTACCAAATCCCCTTATCTAGATTCTCCTTTGAATTCTAAGCGTTTTGTTATATAGTGGGCCTCAAACGGACAACCCTAGCAAAAGTTATGAGCATTTGAAGTTTACTTGTCATATCTGTTATCTTATTTGTTATCATATTTGTTATCCAAATTAAATCTAATTTGTTATCCAAATCTGATCTATTATCCAAATCAAATCAAATCAAATTTTTTTATCCAAATCAGATTTGTTATCCAAATCAAATCAAATCTAATCTATTATCCAAATCAAATCCAATCTGCTATCCAAATCAAGTCCAAGTTGTTATCCCAAATCAAATCTGTTACTCTGATAATTATATTGTCTTTCCTTTTATTTTATATACCTTGTGTGTCTAATTTGATTCATCCAGGAACTTAAGAGGGAGTGAGTGGTAAAAGGCAAGAGTGAAAACATCACACAAAAACCTATATTGAGAGCATCAAACACGAGTGAACTACCATCAAAGAGAGAAACACGTGAGTAGAGTGTGGTGAGGTCCTGAATTTTTTTAATTTACTGCAAAATTCTTTGTTCCTTAATCATGGCAAGAGCTGGTGACAATGGTGG
>NC_038252.2:17845008-17847037 GCF_000004515.6 Glycine max | reverse complement strand
TCAAAAAGAGATAGATCAGACACATTGAAAGTGGCACTTACATTATACTCACTAGGCAAGTCAATCTTGTAGGCATTGTCGTTGATCTCTCCAACACTTGGAATGGTCCGTCTCCTCTAGGTTGAAGCTTGGACTTCCTGTGTTTTGGGAACCTCTCCTTCCTCAGGTGTACCCAAACCCAATCACCTGGTTCAAGCACGACTTTCTTTCTGCTTTTGTTGGCTTGCCTTGCATAGCTCGCATTTTTCTTTTCAATTTGAACCTTCACTTGCTCATGCAACTTCTTCACATACTCAGCTTTAGCCTGTGCATCCTTATGCTTAAACATAGCAATGTTAGGCATAGGCAACAAATCAAGAGGAGTCAAAGGATTAAATCCATACACTATCTCAAATGGTGAACAATTAGTTGTGCTATGGACAGCCCGATTATAAGCAAACTCAACATGAGGCAAACAGGCTTCCCAAGATTTAAGATTTTTCTTTAAAACAGTCCTAAGCAGTGTGCCTAAAGTCCTATTGACTACCTCAGTTTGACCATCAGTTTGTGGGTGACAAGTAGTAGAAAACAACAATTTAGTACCAATCTTACCCCACAAGGTCCTCCAAAAGTGACTAAGGAATTTTGCATCCCTATCACTGACAATGCTCCTCGGTAATCCATGAAGCCGCACTATTTCTTTGAAAAACAAATCAGCCACATGACAAGCGTCATCCACTTTCTTGCAAGGGATGAAGTGTGCCATCTTAGAAAACCTGTCAACAACAACAAACACAGAATCCTTTCCATTCTTGGTTTTGGGCAGCCCCAAAACAAAGTCCATAGATATGTCAATCCAAGGATATTCAGGAACAGGCAAAGGAGTATACAGTCCATGAGGTTTAACCTTAGATTTAGCTTGTTTACACACAATGCAATGACCACAAAACTTATGCACATCACGCCTCATATGAGGCCAAAAGAAATGCTCTTGCAGAATTTCCAGGGTCTTTTGAACCCCAAAGTGTCCCATCAACCCCCCCTCATGTGATTCACTCACAAGCAACTCTCTAATGGAACACTTAGGCACACACAATTTATTTGCTTTAAACAAGAATCCATTATGCCTATAGTAACCATTTTCAGAAAACTTTTCACATGCAGCAAAAATTTCAGCAAAGTCCACATCATGCACATACATGTCTTTCAAAGACTCGAGACCAAACAGTTTAGTTTCAAACATAGCAAGTAAAGCATATTATATCAAGACTCTAGAAATTGTACAACGGAAGCTCTCGAGATAATCAAATTATCATAACTTTTCACTCGCATGTCCGATTCAGGCTCATAACATATCGAGACGCTAGAAATTGAACAACGGAAACTCTCACGAAATTCAAATCGTCATAACTTTTCACTCGGATGTCCGATTTAGGCGCATAACATATCCAGACGCTCGAAATTGAACAACGGAAGCTCTCGAGAAATTAAAATGGTCATAACTTTTCACTCGCATGTCCGATTCAGGCGCATAACATATCGAGACGCTCAAAATTGAACAACGGAAGCTCTCGAGATATTCAAATGGTCATAACTTTTCACTCGCATGTCCGATTCAGGCGCATATTATATCAAGACGCTAGAAATTGTACAATGGAAGCTCTCGAGAATTTAAAATGGTCATAACCTTTCACTCGCATGTCCGATTCAGGCGCATAACATATCGAGATGCTCGAAATTGAACAACGCATGTTCTCGTGAAATTCAAATGGTCATAACTTTTAACTCGCATGTCCGATTCAGGCGCATAGAGTATCGAGACGCTAGAAATTGAAAAACAGAAGCTCTCGAGAAATTGAAATGGTCATAACTTTTCACTCGCATGTCCGATTCAGGCGCATAGCGTATCGAGATGGTAGAAATTGAACAACGGAAGCTCTCGAGAAATTAAAATGATGATAACTTTTCACTCGCATGTCCGATTCAGGCGTATAACATATCAAGAGGCTCGAAAAAAACACCCCATGTTCTTGAGAAATTCAAAGGTCAT
>NC_038252.2:17830589-17832485 GCF_000004515.6 Glycine max | reverse complement strand
TAGAAATTGAACAACTGATGTTCTCGAGAAATTCAAATGGTCATAACTTTTCACTCGGATGTTCGATTCGAGGGCATATTATGTCTATACGCTAGAAATTGAACAACACAAGCTCTCGAGAAATTAAAATGGTCATAACTTTTCAGTCGTATGTCCGATTCAGGCACATAACATATCGAGACGCTCGAAATTGAACAACTGAAGCTCTCGAGAAATTCAAATGGTCATAACTTTTCACTCGCATGTCCGATTCAGGCGCATAACATTTCGAGACGTTAGAAATTGAACAACGGAAGGTCTCAAGAAATTGAAATGGTCATAACTTTTCGCTCGCATGTCCGATTCAGGCGCATACCATATCGAGACGCTCGAAATTGAACAACGGATGTTCTCGAGAAATTCAAATGGTCTTAACTTTTCACTCGCATGCCCGATTCAGGCGCATAGCGTATCGAGATTCTACAACTTGAACAACTGAAGCTCTCGAGAAATTCAAATGGTCATAACTTTTCACTTGGATGTTCGATTCGAGGGCATATTATGTCTATACACTAGAAATTGTACAACGGAAGCTCTCGAGAAATTAAAATGGTCATAACCTTTCACTCGCATGTCCGATTCAGGCGCATACCATATCGAGACGCTCGAAATTGAACAACGAATGTTCTCGAGAAATTCATATGGTCATAACTTTTAACTCGCATGTCCGATTTAGGCAAATTGCGTATCGAGATGCTAGAAATTGAACAACGGAAGCTCTCGAGAAATTCAAATGGTCATAACTTTTCACTCGCATGTTCGATTCAGGCGCATATCATATCGAGAGGCTCGAAATTGAACAACTGATGTTCTCGAGAAATTCAAATGGTCATAACTTTTCACTCGGATGTTCGATTTCGAGGGCATATAATGTCTATACGCTAGAAATTGTACAACGGAAGCTCTCGAGAAATTAAAATGGTCATAACTTTTCACTCGCATGTCCGATTCAGGCGCATAACATATCGAGACGCTCGAAATTGAACAACGGAAGCCCTCGAGAAATTCAAATGGTCATAACCTTCACTCGCATGTCCGATTCAGGCGCATAACATATCGAGACGCTCGAAATTGAACAACGCATGTTCTCGAGAAATTCAAATGGTCATAACTTTTAACTCGCATGTCCGTTTTAAACGCATAGCGTATCGAGATGCTAGAAATTTAAAAACGGAAGCTCTCGAGAAATACAAATGGTCATAACTTTTCACTCGCATGTTCGGTTCAGGCGCATAACATATCGAGAGGCTCGAAAATGAACAACTAATGTTCTCGAGAAATTCAAATGGTCATAACTTTTCATTCGGATGTTCGATTCGAAGGCATATTATGTCTATACGCTAGAAATTGAACAATAGAAGCTCTCGAAAAATTAAAATGGTCATAACTTTTAACTCGCATGTCCGATTCAGGCGTATAACATATCGAGATGCTCAAAATTGAACAACGTATGTTCTCGAGAAATTCAAATGGTCATAACTTTTCACTCTCATGTCCGATTAAGGCGCATAGAGTATCGAGACGCTAGAAATTGAAAAACAGAAGCTCTCGAGAAATTGAAATGGTCATAACTTTTCACTCGCATGTCCGATTCAGGCGCATAACATATCGAGAGGCTCGGAAGTAAACAACGGATGTTCTCGAGAAATTCAAATGGTCATAACTTTTCACTCGCATGTCCGATTCAGGCGCATAGTGTATCGACATGGTAGAAATTAAACAACGGAAGCTCTCAAGAAATTAAAATGAAGATAACTTTTCACTCGCATGTCCGATTCAGCGCATAACATATCAAGAGGCTCGAAATTCGAACAACGGATGTTCTTCGAGAAAATCAAATGGTCATAACTTTTCACT
>NC_038252.2:17828735-17829712 GCF_000004515.6 Glycine max | reverse complement strand
AACGGATGTTCTCGAGAAATTCAAATGGTCATAACTTTTCACTCGGATGTTCGATTCGAGGGCATATTATGTCTATACGCTAGAAATTGAACAACAGAAGCTCTCGAGAAATTAAAATGGTCATAACTTTTCAGTCGTATGTCCGATTCAGGCACATAACATATCGAGACGCTCGAAATTGAACAACTGAAGCTCTCGAGAAATTCAAATGGTCATAACTTTTCACTCGCATGTCCGATTCAGGCGCATAACATTTCGAGACGTTAGAAATTGAACAACGGAAGGTCTCAAGAAATTGAAATGGTCATAACTTTTCGCTCGCATGTCCGATTCAGGCGCATACCATATCGAGACGCTCGAAATTGAACAACGGATGTTCTCGAGAAATTCAAATGGTCTTAACTTTTCACTCGCATGCCCGATTCAGGCGCATAGCGTATCGAGATTCTACAACTTGAACAACTGAAGCTCTCGAGAAATTCAAATGGTCATAACTTTTCACTCGGATGTTCGATTCGAGGGCATATTATGTCTATACGCTAGAAATTGTACAACGGAAGCTCTCGAGAAATTAAAATGGTCATAACCTTTCACTCGCATGTCCGATTCAGGCGCATACCATATCGAGACGCTCGAAATTGAACAACGAATGTTCTCGAGAAATTCAAATGGTCATAACTTTTAACTCGCATGTCCGATTCAGGCACATTGCATATCGAGACGCTAGAAATTGAACAACGGAAGCTCTCGAGAAATTCAAATGGTCATAACTTTTCACTCGCATGTTCGATTCAGGCGCATATCATATCGAGAGGCTCGAAATTGAACAACTGATGTTCTCGAGAAATTCAAATGGTCATAACTTTTCACTCGCATGTTCGATTCGAGGGCATATCATGTCTAGACGCTAGAAATTGAACAACGGAAGCTCTCGAGAAATTAAAATGGTCATAACTTTTCACTCGCATGTCCGATTC
>NC_038252.2:17825135-17828533 GCF_000004515.6 Glycine max | reverse complement strand
TACGCTTTAAATTGAACTACTGAAGCTCTCGAGAAATTCAAATGGTCATAACCTTTCACTCGCATGTTCGATTCGAGCGCATATTATGTCGATACGCTAGAAATTGAACATCAGAAGCTCTCGAGAAATTCAAATGGTCATAACTTTTCACTCGCATGTCCGATTCAGGCGCATACCATATCGAGACGCTCGAAATTGAACAACGAATGTTCTCGAGAAATTCAAATGGTCATAACTTTTAACTCGCATGTCCGATTTAGGCACATAGCATATCGAGATGCTAGAAATTGAACAACGGAAGCTCTCGAGAAATTCAAATGGTCATAACTTTTCACTCGCATGTTCGATTCAAGCCCATATCATATCGAGAGGCTCGAAATTGAACAACTGATGTTCTCGAGAAATTCAAATGGTCATAACTTTTCACTCGCATGTCCGATTCAGGCGCATAACATATCGAGACGCTCGAAATTGAACAACGCATGTTCTCGAGAAATTCAAATGGTCATAACTTTTAACTCGCATGTCCGTTTTAAACGCATAGCGTATCGAGATGCTAGAAATTTAAAAACGGAAGCTCTCGAGAAATACAAATGGTCATAACTTTTCACTCGCATGTTCGGTTCAGGCGCATAACATATCGAGAGGCTCGAAAATGAACAACTAATGTTCTCGAGAAATTCAAATGGTCATAACTTTTCATTCGGATGTTCGATTCGAAGGCATATTATGTCTATACGCTAGAAATTGAACAATAGAAGCTCTCGAAAAATTAAAATGGTCATAACTTTTAACTCGCATGTCCGATTCAGGCGTATAACATATCGAGATGCTCAAAATTGAACAACGTATGTTCTCGAGAAATTCAAATGGTCATAACTTTTCACTCTCATGTCCGATTAAGGCGCATAGAGTATCGAGACGCTAGAAATTGAAAACCAAAAGGCTCTCGAGAAATTGAAAATGGTCATAACTTTTCACTCGCATGTCCGATTCAGGCGCATAACATATCGAGAGGCTCGGAAGTAAACAACGGATGTTCTCGAGAAATTCAAATGGTCATAACTTTTCACTCGCATGTCCGATTCAGGCGCATAGTGTATCGACATGGTAGAAATTAAACAACGGAAGCTCTCAAGAAATTAAAATGAAGATAACTTTTCACTCGCATGTCCGATTCAGGCATATAACATATCAAGAGGCTCGAAATTCAACAACGGATGTTCTCGAGAAATTCAAATGGTCATAACTTTTCACTCGCATGTCCGATTCAGGCGCATAACATATCGAGAGGCTCGAAATTGAACAACTGATGTTCTCGAGAAATTCAAATGGTCATAACTTTTCACTCGCATGTCCGATTCAGGCGCATAACATATCGAGAGGCTTGAAATTGAACAACTGCTGTTCTCGAGAAATTCAAATGGTCATAACTTTTCACTCGGATGTTCGATTCGAGGGCATATTATGTCTACAAGCTAGAAATTGAACAACAGAAGGTCTCAAGAAATTAAAATGGTCATAACTTTTCACTCGCACGTTCGATTCAGGCGCATAACATATCGAGACGCTCGAAACTGAACTACGGAAGCTTTCGAGATATTCAAATGGTCATAACTTTTCTATTGCATAGCCGATTCGGGCGCATAATATGACGAGAGGCTCGAAATTGAACAACGGAAGCTCTCGAGAAATATAAATGGTCATAACTTTTCACTCGGATTTCCGACTCAGGAAAATAACGTATCGAGACGCTCGAAATGAACAACGGAAGCTCATGAGATATTCAAATGGTCATACCTTTCACTTGGCATGTCCGATTCAGGCGCATAGCGTATCGACATGGTAGAAATTGAACAACGGAAGCTCTCGAGAAATTAAAATGGTCATAACCTTTCACTCGCATGTCCGATTCAGGCGCATAGCATATCGAGACGCTCGAAATTAAACAAAGAATGTTCTCGAGAAATTCAAATGGTCATAACTTTTCACTCGCATGTCCGATTCAGGCGCATAACATATCGAGAGGCTCGAAATTGAACAACTGATGTTCTCGAGAAATTCAAATGGTCATAACTTTTCACTCGCATGTCCGATTCAGGCGCATAAGATATCGAGACGCACGAAGTTGAACAACGGAAGCTCTAGAGAAATTCAAATGGTCATAACTTTTCACTCGGATGTTCGATCCGAGGGCATATTATGTCTACAAGCTAGAAATTGAACAACAGAAGGTCTCAAGAAATTAAAATGGTCATAACTTTTCACTCGCACGTTCGATTCAGGCGCATAACATATCGAGACGCTCGAAATTGAACTACGGAAGCTTTCGAGATATTCAAATGGTCATAACTTTTCTATCGCATAGCCGATTCAGGCGCATAGCGTATCGAGACGCTCGAAATTGAACAACGGAAGCTCTCGAGAAATATAAATGGTCATAACTTTTCACTCGGATTTCCGATTCAGGTGCATAACATATCGAGACGCTCGAAATTGAAACAACGGAAGCTCATGAGATATTCAAATGGTCATAACTTTTCACTCGCATGTCCGATTCAGGCGCATAGCGTATCGACATGGTAGAAATTGAACAACGGAAGCTCTCGAGAAATTAAAATGGGCATAACCTTTCACTCGCATGTCCGATTCAGGCGCATACCATATCGAGACGCTCGAATTTAACAACGAATGTTCTCGAGAAATTCAAATGGTCATAACTTTTAACTCGCATGTCCCATTTAGGCGCATAACATATCGAGAGGCTCGAAATTGAACAACGGATGTTCTCGAGAAATTCAAATGGTCATAACTTGTCACTCGCATGTCCGATTCAGGCGCATGACATATCGAGAGGCTCGAAATTGTACAACGGCTGTTCTCGAGAAATTCAAATGGTCATAACGGTTCACTCGGATGTTCGATTCGAGGGCATATTATGTCGACACGCTAGAAATTGAACAACGGAAGGTCTCGAGAAATTCAAATGGTCATAACTTTTCACTCGCACGTTCGATTCAGGCGCATAACATATCGAGACGCTCGAAACTGAACTACGGAAGCTCTCGAGAAATTCAAATGGTCATAACTTTTCAATCGCATATCCGATTCAGGCGCATAGCGTATCGAGACGCTTGAAATTGAACAACGGAAGCTCTCGAGAAATAGAAATGGTCATAACTTTTCACTCGGATTTCCGATTCAGGCGCATAACATATCGAGACGCTCGAAATTGTACAACGGAAGCTCATGAGATATTCAAATGGTCATAACTTTTCACTCGCATGTCCGATTCAGGCGCATAGCGTATCGACATGCTAGAAATTGTACAACGGAAGCTCTCGAGAAATTGAAATGGTCATAACCTCTCAACTCGCATGTCCGATTCAGGCGCATAG
>NC_038252.2:17821446-17825016 GCF_000004515.6 Glycine max | reverse complement strand
CTGATGTTCTCGAGATATTCAAATGGTCATAACTTTTCACTCGGATTTCGATTCGAGGGCATATTATGTCTATACGCTAGAAATTGAACAACAGAAGCTCTCGAGAAATTAAAATGGTCATAACTTTTCAGTCGTATGTCCGACTCAGGCACATAACATATCGAGACGCTCGAAATTGAACAACTGAAGCTCTCGAGAAATTCAAATGGTCATAACTTTTCACTCGCATGTCCGATTCAGGCGCATAACATTTCGAGACGTTAGAAATTGAACAACGGAAGGTCTCAAGAAATTGAAATGGTCATAACTTTTCGCTCGCATGTCCGATTCAGGCGCATACCATATCGAGACGCTCGAAATTGAACAACGGATGTTCTCGAGAAATTCAAATGGTCTTAACTTTTCACTCGCATGCCCGATTCAGGCGCATAGCGTATCGAGATTCTACAACTTGAACAACTGAAGCTCTCGAGAAATTCAAATGGTCATAACTTTTCACTCGGATGTTCGATTCGAGGGCATATTATGTCTATACGCTAGAAATTGTACAACGGAAGCTCTCGAGAAATTAAAATGGTCATAACCTTTCACTCGCATGTCCGATTCAGGCGCATACCATATCGAGACGCTCGAAATTGAACAACGAATGTTCTCGAGAAATTCAAATGGTCATAACTTTTAACTCGCATGTCCGATTTAGGCAAATTGCGTATCGAGATGCTAGAAATTGAACAACGGAAGCTCTCGAGAAATTCAAATGGTCATAACTTTTCACTCGCATGTTCGATTCAGGCGCATATCATATCGAGAGGCTCGAAATTGAACAACTGATGTTCTCGAGAAATTCAAATGGTCATAACTTTTCACTCGGATGTTCGATTCGAGGGCATATAATGTCTATACGCTAGAAATTGTACAACGGAAGCTCTCGAGAAATTAAAATGGTCATAACCTTTCACTCGCATGTCCGATTCCGGCGCATACCATATCGAGACGCTCGAAATTGAACAACGAATGTTCTCGAGAAATTCAAATGGTCATAACTTTTAACTCGCATGTCCAATTTAGGCGCATAGCGTATCGAGATGCTAGAAATTGAACAACGGAAGCTCTCGAGAAATTCAAATGGTCATAACTTTTCACTCGCATGTTCGATTCAGGCGCATAACATATCGAGAGGCTCGAAATTGAACAACTCATGTTCTCGAGAAATACAAATGGTCATAACTTTTCACTCGGATGTTCGATTCGAGGGCATATTATGTCTATACGCTAGAAATTGAGGAATAGACGCTCTCGAGAAATTAAAATGGTCATAACCTTTCACTCGCAGGTCCGATTCAGGCGCATACCATATCGAGACGCTCGAAATTGAAAAACGAATGTTCTCGAGAAATTGAAATAGTCATTACTTTTAACTCGCATGTCCGATTTAGGCGCATAGCGTATCGAGATGCTAGAAATTGAACAACGGAAGCTCTCGAGAAATTCAAATGGTCATAACTTTTCACTCGGATGTTCGATTCGAGGGCATATTATGTCTATACGCTAGAAATTGTACAACGGAAGCTCTCGAGAAATTAAAATGGTCATAACCTTTCACTCGCATGTTCGATTCGAGGGCATATTATGTCTATACGCTAGAAATTGAACATCAGAAGCTCTTGAAAAATTAAAATGGTCATAACTTTTCACTCGCATGTCCGATTCAGGCGCATACCATATCGAGACGCTCGAAATTGAACAACGAATGTTCTCGAGAAATTCAAATGGTCATAACTTTTCACTCGCATGTCCGATTTAGGCAAATTGCGTATCGAGATGCTAGAAATTGAACAACGGAAGCTCTCGAGAAATTCAAATGGTCATAACTTTTCACTCGCATGTTCGATTCAGGCGCATATCATATCGAGAGGTTCGAAATTGACCAACTGATGCTCTCGAGAAATTCAAATGGTCATAACTTTTCACTCGCATGTCCGATTCAGGCGCATAACATATCGAGAGGCTTGAAATTGAACAACGGAAGCTCTCGAGAAATTCAAATGGTCATAACTTTTCACTCGCATGTTCGATTCAGGCGCATATCATATCGAGAGGCTCGAAATTGAACAACTGATGTTCTCGAGAAATTCAAATGGTCATAACTTTTCACTCGGATGTTCGATTCGAGGGCATATAATGTCTATACGCTAGAAATTGTACAACGGAAGCTCTCGAGAAATTAAAATGGTCATAACCTTTCACTCGCATGTCCGCTTCCGGCGCATACCATATCGAGACGCTCGAAATTGAACAACGAATGTTCTCGAGAAATTCAAATGGTCATAACTTTTAACTCGCATGTCCAATTTAGGCGCATAGCGTATCGAGATGCTAGAAATTGAACAACGGAAGCTCTCGAGAAATTCAAATGGTCATAACTTTTCACTCGCATGTTCGATTCAGGCGCATAACATATCGAGAGGCTCGAAATTGAACAACTCATGTTCTCGAGAAATACAAATGGTCATAACTTTTCACTCGGATGTTCGATTCGAGGGCATATTATGTCTATACGCTAGAAATTGAGGAATAGACGCTCTCGAGAAATTAAAATGGTCATAACTTTTGACTCGCATGTCCGATTCAGGCGTATAACATATCGAGACGCTCGAAATTGCACAACGGAAGCTCTCGAGAAATTAAAATAGTCATAACCTTTCACTCGCAGGTCCGATTCAGGCGCATACCATATCGAGACGCTCGAAATTGAAAAACGAATGTTCTCGAGAAATTGAAATAGTCATAACTTTTAACTCGCATGTCCGATTTAGGCGCATAGCGTATCGAGATTCTACAACTTGAACAACTGAAGCTCTCGAGAAATTCAAATGGTCATAACTTTTCACTCGGATGTTCGATTCGAGGGCATATTATGTCTATACGCTAGAAATTGTACAACGGAAGCTCTCGAGAAATTAAAATGGTCATAACATTTCACTCGCATGTTCGATTCGAGGGCATATTATGTCTATACGCTAGAAATTGAACATCAGAAGCTCTTGAAAAATTAAAATGGTCATAACTTTTCACTCGCATGTCCGATTCAGGCGCATAACATATCGAGATGCTCGAAATTGCACAACGGAAGCTCTCGAGAAATTCAAATGGTCATAACTTTTCACTCGCATGTCCGATTCAGGGGCATAAGGTATCGAGACGCTCGAAGTTGAACAACGGAAGCTCTCGAGGAATTCAAATGGTCATAACTTTTCACTCGGATGTTCGATTCGAGGGCATATTATGTCTATACGCTAGAAATTGAACAACAGAAGCTCTCGAGAAATTAAAATGGTCATAACTTTTCACTCGCATGTCCGATTCAAGCGCATAACATTTCGAGACGTTAGAAATTTGAACAACGGAAGGTCTCAAGAAATTGAATTGGTCATAACTTTTCACTCGCATGTCCGATTGAGGCTCATACCTTATCGAGACGCTCGAAATTGAACAACGGATGTTCTCGAGAAATTCAAATGGTCGTAACTTTTCACTCGGATGTTCGAATCCAAGGGCATATTATGTCTA
>NC_038252.2:17818484-17821346 GCF_000004515.6 Glycine max | reverse complement strand
GAAATTAAATGGTCATAACCTTTCACTCGCATGTCCGATTCAGGCGCATACCATATCGAGACGCTCGAAATTGAACAACGAATGTTCTCGAGAAATTCAAATGGTCATAACTTTTAACTCGCATGTCCGATTTAGGCGAATAGCGTATCGAGATTCTACAACTTGAACAACGAAGCTCTCGAGAAATTCAAAATGGTCATAACTTTTCACTCGGGATGTTCGATTCGAGGGCATATTATGTCTATACGCTAGAAATTGTACAACGGAAGCTCTCGAGAAATTAAAATGGTCATAACCTTTCACTCGCATGTCCGATTCAGGCGCATACCATATCGAGACGCTCGAAATTGAACAACGAATGTTCTCGAGAAATTCAAATGGTCATAACTTTTAACTCGCATGTCCGATTTAGGCAAATTGCGTATCGAGATGCTAGAAATTGAACAACGGAAGCTCTCGAGAAATTCAAATGGTCATAACTTTTCACTCGCATGTTCGATTCAGGCGCATATCATATCGAGAGGCTCGAAATTGAACAACTGATGTTCTCGAGAAATTCAAATGGTCATAACTTTTCACTCGGATGTTCGATTCGAGGGCATATAATGTCTATACGCTAGAAATTGTACAACGGAAGCTCTCGAGAAATTCAAATGGTCATAACTTTTCACTCGCATGTCCGATTCAGGCGCATAACATATCGAGAGGCTCGAAATTGAACAACTGATGTTCTCGAGAAATTCAAATGGTCATAACTTTTCACTCACATGTCCGATTCAGGCGCATAACATATCGAGAGGCTAGAAATTGAACAACTGATGTTCTCGAGAAATTCAAATGGTCATAACTTTTCACTCGCATGTTCGATTCGAGGGCATATTATGTCGATACGCTAGAAATTGTACAACGGAAGCTCTCGAGAAATTAAAATGGTCATAACCTTTCACTCGCATGTCCGATTCCGGCGCATACCATATCGAGACGCTCGAAATTGAACAACGAATGTTCTCGAGAAATTCAAATGGTCATAACTTTTCACTCGCATGTCCGATTCAGGCGCATAACATATCGAGAGGCTAGAAATTGAACAACTGATGTTCTCGAGAAATTCAAATGGTCATAACTTTTCACTCGGATGTTCGATTCGAGGGCATATTATGTCTATACGCTAGAAATTGAACAACAGAAGCTCTCGAGAAATTAAAATGGTCATAACTTTTCAGTCGTATGTCCGATTCAGGCACATAACATATCGAGACGCTCGAAATTGAACAACTGAAGCTCTCGAGAAATTCAAATGGTCATAACTTTTCACTCGCATGTCCGATTCAGGCGCATAACATTTCGAGACGTTAGAAATTGAACAACGGAAGGTCTCAAGAAATTGAAATGGTCATAACTTTTCGCTCGCATGTCCGATTCAGGCGCATACCATATCGAGACGCTCGAAATTGAACAACGGATGTTCTCGAGAAATTCAAATGGTCTTAACTTTTCACTCGCATGCCCGATTCTTGCGCATAGCGTGTCGAGATGCTACAATTTGAACCACTGAGGCTCTCGAGAAATTCAAATGGTCATAACTTTTCACTCGGATGTTCAATTCTAGGGCATATTATGTCTATACTCTAGAAATTGAACAACGGAAAGCTCTCGAGAAATTATCATGGTCACAACTTTTCACTCGCATGTCCGATTCAGGCGCATACCGAATCGAGACGCTCGGAATTGAACAACGAATGCTCTCGAGAAAATTAAATGGTCATAACTTTTCACTCGCATGTTCGATTCAGGCGCATATCATATCGAGAGGCTCGAAATTGAACAACTGATGTTCTCGAGAAATTCAAATGGTCATAACTTTTCACTCGGGATGTTCGATTCGAGGGGCATATAATGTCTATACGCTAGAAATTGTACAACGGAAGCTCTCGAGAAATTAAAATGGTCATAACCTTTCACTCGCATGTCCGATTCCGGCGCATACCATATCGAGACGCTCGAAATTGAACAACGAATGTTCTCGAGAAATTCAAATGGTCATAACTTTTAACTCGCATGTCCAATTTAGGCGCATAGCGTATCGAGATGCTAGAAATTGAACAACGGAAGCTCTCGAGAAATTCAAATGGTCATAACTTTTCACTCGCATGTTCGATTCAGGCGCATAACATATCGAGAGGCTCGAAATTGAACAACTCATGTTCTCGAGAAATACAAATGGTCATAACTTTTCACTCGGATGTTCGATTCGAGGGCATATTATGTCTATACGCTAGAAATTGAGGAATAGACGCTCTCGAGAAATTAAAATGGTCATAACCTTTCACTCGCAGGTCCGATTCAGGCGCATACCATATCGAGACGCTCGAAATTGAAAAACGAATGTTCTCGAGAAATTGAAATAGTCATTACTTTTAACTCGCATGTCCGATTTAGGCGCATAGCGTATCGAGATGCTAGAAATTGAACAACGGAAGCTCTCGAGAAATTCAAATGGTCATAACTTTTGGCATTTTCATAAAATTGGGTGAGAGTTTCTCTCTGGGTTCCTTGTTGAACCAATTATCAGACTTATCAAGGTAATCCTTGTGGCGTCTATCCTGACTTATCTTCCTTCACCGGAAGTGGCGTCTACCCTGACTTATCTTCCTTCACCGGAAGTGGCGTCATCCAAACCTCTGTAGCCTGTATTAAACGATCCGCTCCTACTCAAGTTCACATCATCTGGTATCGGAGCTTCGGCTCTTGATACAGGAACTTAAGAGGGAGTGAGTGGTAAAAGGCAAGAGTGAAAACATCACACAAAAGCCTATATTGAGAGCATCAAACACGAGTGAACTACCATCAAAGAGAGAAAAC
>NC_038252.2:17813665-17818384 GCF_000004515.6 Glycine max | reverse complement strand
AAAAATTCTTTGTTCCTTAATCATGGCAAGAACTGGTGACAATGGTGGTGTATATCATCAACTGGACGAATCTCAGCGCTTATTTCTGGACGCGTGGACTATACAAATGCAACGTTTGTTGAACCGTAACAAAGAAGAGCCCTACAGACGAATAGTCAAATCTTCCTCGTTTACTCTTAGAGAAGCGTGTGATGACCAAATCAGAATGAGAGAAAAGAGAGAACAAGAGAAAGAAAATAGTGAGGCTCCACAAAGGAATATGAAAAAGAAGAGTGATACACCCGAGGAAAAGAGTGATACACAAAAGAGAGAGAGTGATAATTCTAATCAGTTAACTATTTATGTTTCTCCTAGTGTTCAACCCTTATTGCAGGAATTTAAAGATGTCTTTTCCAAGGAGATTCCTCATGGACTGCCACCTTCAAGAAGCATAGAACATCAAGTTGATCTCCTTCTAGAAGCTTCATTGCCTAACAAGCCAACTTACAACAGCAAGCCCCAAGAGACTCAGCATAAGGATGCACAGGTCAAAGTTGAGTATGTGAAAAGATTGTATGACCAAGTGAAGGTGCAAATTGCAAAGAAGAATGAAAGTTATACTAAGCAAGCCAACAAGAAAAGGAAGGAAGTGGTACTTGAACCTTGGTCTGTGCATCCTTATGCTGAGTGATGAGAATCATGAAACTGGCCAAATACAGGCTAAAGGCCCAAGTGGAGAAGGACGAAGGCCCAAGTGGAGAAGCACAAAGCCCCCGAGTGGAGAAGGATGAAGGCCCAAGTGGAGAAGGATGAAGGCCCAGAGGCAGAGACACTATCAAGACTATTAATTGTTGCTGAAGGCCCAAACTAATTTGAAGGCAAATAAGTTTTTAGTTATAATTTATTTTTATTGTAATTTTGGCCCAAACTGTTTAAAAGGCCCATGTCTATTTTTATCTTTTTGTTTAGCTACACTATAAGTATGGGTTTTTGTTTTGAATAAAAAAAACTTTTGGCATTTTGATAAAATTTGGTGAGAGTTTCTCTCTAGGTTCCTGGTTGAACCAATTATCAGACTTATCAAGGTAATTCTTGTGGCGTCTACCCAGACTTATCTTCCTTCACTGGAAGTGGCGTCTACCCGGACTTATCTTCCTTCATTGGAAGTGGCGTCTACCCAGACTTATCTTCCTTCACCGGAAGTGGCGTCTACCCTGACTTATCTTCCTTCACCGGAAGTGGCGTCATCCAAACCTTCGTAGTCTGTATCAAACGATCCGCTCCTAGTCAGATTCACATCATCTGGTATCGTAGCCTGTATCAAATGATCCGCCCCGTAAGATTCACATCATCTGGTATCAGAGCTTCGGCTCTTGATACAGGTTCTATCTTATCCTATTATTTTTCTTTGTAATTTGTCTTGGTTCGTGTTTTGTCCTTGTTCTGTTATTTGTTTTTCTTGTTTGCGTCTTGTTGCGTTCTTGTTTGTGTCTTTGTTTCGTTCTTGTTCTTGTCACGTTTGTGTTCTTGTTGTTGTTCTTGTTTCTAGTGTCTTTCAGACTTTGTGTCGTAAAAAAAAATTGTTTGGGTTCTGTTTCAAGTAAAAAAAAAGTTGCAGAAATTTTGAAGAAAAAAAAAGAGAAGAAAAGAAGAAAGAGAAAAAAGAGAAAGTGGGTGTTTGATCTTTCAACACGAAATTGAGGCAGTTAGAGGCTTTTTTTTGGCAGAAAATCGTGTACCAAATCCCCTTATCTAGATTCTCCTCTGAATTCTGAGCGTTTTGATATATAGTGGGCCTCAAACGGACAACCGTAGCAAAAGTTATGAGCATTTGAAGTTTACTTGTCATATCTGTTATCTTATCTGTTATCCTATCTGTTATCTTATTTGTTATCATATCTGTTATCCAAATTAAATCTAATTTGTTATCCAAATCTGATCTATTATCCAAATCAAATCAAATCAATTTTTTTTATCCAAATCAGATTTGTTATCCAAATCTAATCTGTTATCCAAATCAAATCCAATCTGTTATCCAAATCAAGTCCAAGTTGTTATCCCAAATCAAATCTGTTACTCTGATAATTATATTGTCTTTCCTTTTATTTTATATTACCTTGTGTGTCTAATTCGATCCATCCAGGAACTTAAGAGGGAGTGAGTGGTAAAAGGCAAGAGTGAAAACATCACACAAAAGCCTATATTGAGAGCATCAAACACGAGTGAACTACCATTAAAGAGAGAAACACGTGAGTAGAGTGTGGTGAGGTCCTGAATTTTTTTTAATTTACTGCAAAATTCTTTGTTCCTTAATCATGGCAAGAGCTGGTGACAATGGTGGTGTATATCATCAACTGGATGAATCTCAACGCTTATTTCTGGACGCGTGGACTACACAAATGCAACGTTTGTTGAACCGTAACAAAGAAAAGCCCTACAGACGAATAGCCAAATCTTCCTCATTTACTCTTAAACCTCTATCCCCTAGAGAAGTGTGTGATGACCAAATCAGAATGGGAGAAAAGAGAGAACAAGAGAAAGAAAATAGTGAGGCACCACAAAGGAATATGAAAAAGAAGAGTGATACACCCGAGGAAAAGAGTGATACACATGAGAGAAAATTTAATTATTTTGCAGAGGCGAGTGAAGTGAGGAAAGTGTTACCTGCTCATGAACCACTCAATCTACAGTATTGCAAAGACAGAAAAATTTCTACTGATAATTCTAATGAGTTTACTATTTCTATTTCTCCTAGTGTTCAACCATTATTGCAGGAATTTAAAAATGTCTTTCCTAAGGAGATTCCTCATGGACTACCACCTTCAAGAGGAATAGAACATCAAGTTGATCTCCTCCCCGGAGCTTCATTGCCTTACAGGCCAACTTACAAAAGCAATCCCCAAGAGACTCAACGTAAGGATGCACATGCCAAAGTTGAGTATGTGAAAAGATTGTATGACCAAGTGAAGGTGCAAATTGCAAAGAAGAATGAAAGCTATGTCAAGCAAGCCCACAAGAAAAGGAAGGAAGTGGTCATAAGTTCCAGAGAAATTCAAATGGTCATAAGTTTTCACTCGCATAGCCGATTCAGGCGCATAGCGTATCGAGACGCTCGAAATTGAACAACGAAAGCTCTCGAGAAATCTAAATGGTCATAACTTTTCACTCGGATTTCCGATTCAGGTTCATAACATATCGAGACGCTTGAAATTGAACAACGGAAGCTCATGAGACATTCAAATGGTCATAACTTTTAACTCGCATGTCTAATTTAGGCGCATAGCGTATCGAGATGCTAGAAATTTAACAACGGAAGCTCTCGAGAAATTCAAATGGTCATAACTTTTAACTCGCATGTCCGATTCAGGCGTATAACATATCGAGACACTCAAAATTGAACAACGTATGTTCTCGAGAAATTCAAATGGTCATAACTTTTCACTCGCATGTCTGATTCAGGCGCATAGCGTATCGAGACACTAGAAATTTAATAAGGGAAGCTCTCGAGATATTCAAATGGTCATAAATTTTCACTCGCATGTCCGATTCAGGCGCATAACATATCGAGAGGCTTGAAATTGAACAACTAATGTTCTCGAGAAATTCAAATGGTCATAACTTTTCACTCGGATGTTCGATTCGAGGGCATATTATGTCTACACGCTAGAAATTGAACAACAGAAGCTCTCGAAAATTTAAAATGGTCATAACTTTTCACTCACATATCCAATTCAGGCGGATAACATATCGAGACGCTCGAAATTGAACAACGGAAGCTCTCGAGAAATTCAAATGGTCATAAATTTTCAGTCGCATGTCCGATTCAGGCGCATAACATATCAAGACGCTCGAAGTTGAACAACTGAAGCTCTCGAGAAATTCAAATGGTCATAACTTTTCACTAGCATGTCTGATTCAGGCGCAAAACATATCGAGAGGCTCGAAATTGAACAATTGATGTTCTCGAGAAATTCAAATGGTCATAACTTTTCACTCGGATGTTCGATTCGAGGGCATTTATGTCTACACGTTAGAAATTGAACAATAGATGCTCTCGAAAATTTAAAATGGTCATGACTTTTCACTCGCATATCCGATTCAGGCGGATAACATATCGAGACGCTCGAAATTGAACAACGGAAGCTCTCGAGAAATTCAAATGGTCATAAATTTTAACTCGCATGTCCGATTCGATGACATATTATATCTAGACTCTCGAAATTGAACAACGGAAGGTCTCGAGAAATTTAAATGGTCATAACTTTTCAATCGCATAGCCGATTCAGGCGCATACCATATTGAGACGCTAGAAATTGAACAACAGAAGCTCTCGGGAAATGCAAATGGTCATAACTTTTCACTCACATGTGCGATTCAGGCGCATACCATATCGAGACGCTCGAAATTGAACAACGGAAGCTCTCGAGAAATTGAAATGGTCATAACTTTTCACTCGGATTTCCGATTCAGGTGCATAACTTATCGAGACGCTTGAAATTGAACAACGGAAGCTCATGAGATATTCAAATGGTCATAACTTTTCACTCGTATGTCCGATTCGGGGATATACTATATCAAGACGCTAGAAATTGTACAACGGAAGCACTCGAGAAATTCAAATGGTCATAACTTTTAACTCGCATGTATGATTTAGGCGCATAGCGTATCGAGATGCTAGAAATTGAACAACGGATTTTCTCGAGAAATTCAAATGGTCATAACTTTTAACTCGCATGTCCG
>NC_038252.2:17807165-17813563 GCF_000004515.6 Glycine max | reverse complement strand
ATGTTCGATTCGAGGGCATACTATGTCTATACGCTAGAAATTTACAACAGAAGCTCTCGAAAAATTAAAATGGTCATAACTTTCACTCGCATGTCCGATTCAGGCGCATAACATATCGAGACGCTTGAAATTAAACAACGGAAGCTTTCGAGAAATTCAAATGGTCATAACTTTTCACTCGCATGTCTGATTCATGCGCATAACATATCGAGACGCTCGAAGTTGAACAACGGAAGCTCTCGAGAAATTCAAATGGTCATAACTTTTCACTCGCATGTCCGATTCAGGTGCATAACATATCGAGACGCTTGAAATTGAACAACGGAAGCTCATGAGATATTCAAATGGTCATAACTTTTCACAAATATGTCCGATTCGGGGATATATTATATCAAGACGCTAGAAATTGTACAACGGAAGCTCTCGAGAAATTAAAATGGTCAAAACCTTTCACTCGCAAGTCCGATCAGGCGCATACCATATCAAGAAGCTCGAAATTGAACAACAAATGTTCTCGAGAAATTCAAATGGTCATAACTTTTAACTTGCATGTCCGATTTAGGCGCATAGCGTATCGAGATGCTACAAATTGAACAACGGAAGCTCTCGAGAAATTCAAATGGTCAAAACTTTTCACTCGCATGTTCGATTCAGGCGCATATCATATCGAGAGGCTCGAAATTGAACAACTGATGTTCTCGAGAAATTGAAATGGTCATAACTTTTCACTCGGATGTTCGATTCGAGGGCATATTATGTCTATGCGCTAGAAATTGAACATCAGAAGCTCTCGAAAAATTAAAATGGTCATAACTTTTCACTCGCATGTCCGATTCAGGCGCATAACATATCGAGGCGCTCGAAATTGAACAACGGAAGCTGTTGAGAAATTCAAATAGTCATAACTTTTCACTCGCATGTCCGATTCAGGCGCAAAACATATCGAGAGGCTAGAAATTGAACAAGTGATGTTCTCGAGAAATTCAAATGGTCATAACTTTTCACTCGCATGTCCGATTCAGGCGCATAACATATCGAGAGGCTAGAAATTGAACAAGTGATGTTCTCGAGAAATTCAAATGGTCATAACTTTTCACTCGCATGTCCGATTCAAGCACATAACATATCGAGACGCTCGAAATTGAACAACAGAAGCTGATGAGAAATTCAAATGGTCATAAATTTTCACTCGCATGTCTGATTCAAAAGCATAACATATCGAGACGCTAGAAATTGTACAACGGAAGCTCATGAGACATTCAAATGGTCATAACTTTTCACTCGGATGTCCGATTCAGGCACATAGCGTATCGAGATGCCAGAAATTTAACAACTGAAGCTCTCGAGAAATTTAAATGGTCATAACTTTTCACTAGCATGTATGATTCAGGCGCAAAACATATCGAGAGGCTCGAAATTGAACAATTGATGTTCTCGAGAAATTAAAATGGTCATGACTTTTCACTCGGATGTTCGATTCGAGGGCATATTATGTCTACACGCTAGAAATTGAATAACAGAAGCTCTCGAGAAATTAAAATGGTCATAACTTTTCACTCGCATGTCCGATTCAGGCGCATAACATATCGAGACGTTAGAAATTGAACAACGGAAGCTCTCGAGAAATTGAAATGGTCACCACTTTTCACTCACATGTCCGATTCATGCGCATACAATATCGAGACGCTCGAAATTGAACAACGGAAGCTCTCGAGAAATCTAAATGGTCATAACTTTTCACGCGGATTTCCGATTCAGCTGCATAACATATTGAGACGCTCGAAATTGAACAACGCATGTTCTCGAGAAATTCAAATGGTCATAACTTTTCACTCGCATGTCCGATTCAGGCGCATAGAGTATCGAGAAGCTAGAAATTGAACAACAGAAGCTCTTGAGAAATTTAAATGGTCATAACCTTTCACTCGCATGTCCGATTCACTCGGATGTTCGATTCGAGGGCATATTATGTCTATACGCTAGAAATTGAACAACAGAAGCTCTCGAAAAATTAAAATGGTCATAACTTTTCACTCGCATGTCCGATTCAGGCGCATAACATATCGAGACGCTCGAAATTGAACAACGGAAGCTCTCGAGAAATTCAAATGGTCATAACTTTTCACTCGCATGTCCGATTCAGGCGCATAACATATCGAGACGCTCGAAGTTGAACAACGGAAGCTCTCGAGAAATTCAAATGGTCATAACTTTTCACTCGCATGTCCGATTCAGGCGCATAACATATCGAGACGCTCGAAGTTGAACAACGGAAGCTCTCGAGAATTTCAAATGGTCATAACTTTTCACTCGCATGTTCGATTGAGGCTCATAACATATCGAGACACTAGAAATTGAACAACTGAAGCTCTCAAGAAATTCAAATGGTCATAACTTTTCACTCGGATGTCCGATTCGAGGGCATATTATGTCTACACGCTAGAAATTGAACAACAGAAGGTCTCGAGAAATTGAAATGGTCATAACTTTTCACTCAGATTTCAGATTCAGGTGCATAACATATCGAGACGCTTGAAATTGAACAACGGAAGCTCATGAGATATTCAAATGGTCATAACTTTTCACAAATATGTCCGATTCGGGGATATATTATATCAAGACGCTAGAAATTGTACAACGGAAGCTCTCGAGAAATTAAAATGGTCATAACCTTTCACTCGCATGTCCGATCAGGCGCATACCATATCAAGAAGCTCGAAATTGAACAACAAATGTTCTCGAGAAATTCAAATGGTCATAACTTTTAACTTGCATGTCCGATTTAGGCGCATAGCGTATCGAGATGCTAGAAATTGAACAACGGAAGCTCTCGAGAAATTCAAATGGTCATAACTTTTCACTCGCATGTTCGATTCAGGCGCATATCATATCGAGAGGCTCGAAATTGAACAACTGATGTTCTCGAGAAATTGAAATGGTCATAACTTTTCACTGGATGTTCGATTCGAGGGCATATTATGTCTATGCGCTAGAAATTGAACATCAGAAGCTCTCGAAAAATTAAAATGGTCATAACTTTTCACTCGCATGTCCGATTCAGGCGCATAACATATCGAGACGCTCGAAATTGAACAACGGAAGCTGTTGAGAAATTCAAATGGTCATAACTTTACACTCGCATGTCCGATTCAGGCGCATAAGATATCGAGACGCTCGGAGTTGAACAACGGAAGCTCTCGAGAAATTCAAATAGTCGTAACTTTTCACTCGCATATCCGATTCAGGCGCAAAACATATCGAGAGGCTAGAAATTGAACAAGTGATGTTCTCGAGAAATTCAAATGGTCATAACTTTTCACTCGCATGTCCGATTCAAGCACATAACTTATCGAGACGCTCGAAATTGAACAACAGAAGCTCATGAGAAATTCAAATGGTCATAAATTTTCACTCGCATGTCTGATTCAAAAGCATAACATATCGAGACGCTAGAAATTGTACAACGGAAGCACTCGAGAAATTCAAATGGTCATAACTTTCAACTCGGATGTATGATTGAGGCGCATAGCGTATCGAGATGCTAGAAATTGAACAACAGAAGCTCTCGAGAAATTCAAATGGTCATAACTTTTCACTAGCATGTCTGATTCAGGCGCAAAACATATCGAGAGGCTTGAAATTGAACAATTGATGTTCTCGAGAAATTAAAATGGTCATGACTTTTCACTCGGATGTTCGATTCGAGGGCATATTATGTCTATGCGCTAGAAATTGAACATCAGAAGCTCTCGAGAAATTCAAATGGTCATAACTTTTCACTCGCATGTCCGATTCAGGCGCATAAGATATCGAGACGCTCGGAGTTGAACAATGGAAGCTCTCGAGAAATTCAAATAGTCATAACTTTTCACTCGCATGTCCGATTCAGGCGCAAAACATATCGAGAGGCTAGAAATTGAACAAGTGATGTTCTCGAGAAATTCAAATGGTCATAACTTTTCACTCGCATGTCCGATTCAAGCACATAACATATCGAGACGCTCGAAATTGAACAACGGAAGCTCTCGAGAAATTCAAATGGTCATAACTTTTAACTCGCATGTCCGATTTAGGCGCATAGCATATCGAGATGCTAGAAATTGAACAACGGAAGCTCTCGAGAAATTAAAATGGTCATAAATTTTTACCCGCATATCCGATTCAGGCGCATAACATGTCGAGACACTCGAAATTGAACAAAGGATTTTCTTGAGAAATTCAAATGGTCATAACTTTTCACTCGCATGTTCGATTGAGGCTCATAACATATCGAGACACTAGAAATTGAACAACAGAAGCTCTCAAGAAATTCAAATCGTCATAACTATTCACTTGGATGTCCGATTTGAGGGCATATTATGTCTACAAGCTAGAAATTGAACAATAGAAGCTCTCCAGAAATTAAAATGGTCATAACTTTTCACTCGCATGTCCGATTCAGGCGCATAACATATCGAGACGCTCGAAATTGAACAAAGGAAGCTCTCGAGAAATTCAAATGGTCATAACTTTTCATTCGCATGTCCGATTCAGGCGCATAACATATCGAGACGCTCGAAGTTCAACAACGGAAGCTCTCGAGAAATTCAAATGGTCATAACTTTTCACTCGCATGTTCGATTCAGGCGCATAACATATCGAGACGTTAGAAATTGAACAACGGAAGCTCTCAAGAAATGGAAATGGTCATAACTTTTCACTCGCATGTCCGATTCAGGCGCATACCATATCGAGACGCTCGAAATTGAACAACGGAAGCTCTCGAGAAATTCAAATGTTCATAACTTTTCACTCGCATGTCCGATTTATGCGCATAACATATCTAGACGCTCGAAATTGAACAACGGATGTTCTCGAGAAATTCAAATGGTCTTAACTTTTCACTCGCATGTCCGATTCAGGCGCATAGCGTATCGAGATGCTACAAATTGAACAACTGAAGCTCTCGAGAAATTCAAATGGTCTTAACTTTTAACTTGCAAGTCCGATTCAGGCGCATAGCGTATCGAGATGCTAGAAATTGAACAACCGAAGCTCTCGAGAAATTGAAATGGTCATAACTTTTCACTAGGATTTCCGATTCTGGTGCATAACATATCGAGACGCCTTAAATTGAACAACGGAAGCTCATGAGATATTCAAATGGTCATAACTATTCACTCGTATGTCCGATTCGGGGATATATTATATCAAGACGCTAGAAATTGTACAACGGAAGCTCTCGAGAAATTAAAATGGCCATACCCTTTCACTCGCATGTCCGATTCAGGCGCATAAAATATCGAGACGCTCGAAATTGAACAACGCATGTTCTCGAGAAATTCAAATGGTCATAACTTTTAACTCGCATTTCTTATTTAGGCGCATAGCGTATCGAGATGCTAGAAATTGAACAACGGATTTTCTCAAGAAATTCAAATGGTCATAACTTTTCACTCGCATGTCCGATTAAAGCGCATAACATATCGAGACGCTCGAAATTGAACAACGGAAGTTCTCGAGAAATTGAAATGGTCATAACTTTTCACTCGGATTTCCGATTCAGGCGCATAGCGAATCGAGATGCTAGAAATTGAACAATGGAAGATCTCGAGAAATTAAAATGGTCATTACTTTTCACTCGCAGGTCCGATTCAGGCGCATAACATATCGAGAGGCTTGAAATTGAACAACTGATGTTCTCGAGAAATTCAAATGGGCATAACTTTTCACTCGGATGTTCGATTCGAGGGCATATGATGTCTACACGCTTGAAATTGAACATCGGAAGCTCTCGAGAAATTGAAATGGTCATAACTTTTGACTCGCATGTCCGATTCAGGCGCATAACATATCGAGACGCTCGAAATTGAACAACGGAAGCTCTCGAGAAATTAAAATGGTCATAACTTTTCACTCGCATGTCCGATTCAGGCGCATAGCGTATCGAGATGCTAGAAATTGAACAACAGAAGCTCTCGAGAAATTGAAATGCTCATAACTTTTCAATCGCATGTCCGATTCAGGTGCATAACATATCGAAACACTCGAAATTGAACAACGGAAGCTCTCGAGAAATTCGAATGGTCATAACTTTTCACTCGCATGTCCGATTCAGGCGCATAACATATCGAGATGCTTGAAATTGAACAACGGAAGCTCTCGAGAAATTCAAATGGTCATAACTTTTCACTCGCATGTCCGATTCTAGCGCATAACATATCGAGACGCTTGAAATTGAACAACGGATGTTCTCGAGAAATTCAAATGGTCATTACTTTTCATTCTCATGTCCGATTCAGGCGCATAGAGTATCGAGACGGTCGAAATTGAACAACAGAAGCTCTCGAGAAATTGAAATGGTCATAACTTTTCACTCGCATGTCCGATTCAGGCGCATAACATATCGAGACGCTCGA
>NC_038252.2:17804896-17806864 GCF_000004515.6 Glycine max | reverse complement strand
ATTCAAATGGTCATAACTTGTAACTCGTATGTCCGATTCGGAGATATATTATATCAAGACGCTAGAAATTGTACAACGGAAGCTCTCGAGAAATTCAAATGGTCATAACTTTCACTCGCATGTCCGATTCAGGCGCATAACATATCGAGACGCTCGAAATTGTACAACGCATGTTCTCGAGAAATTCAAATGGTCATAACTTTTCACTCGCATGTCCGATTCAGGCGCATAGCGTATCGAGACGCTAGAAATTGAACAACGGAAGATCTCGAGAAATTAAAATGGTCATAACTTTTCACTCGCAGGTCCGATTCAGGCGCATAACATATCGAGAGGCTTGAAATTGAACAACGGAAGCTCATGAGATATTCAAATGGTCAGAACTTTTAACTCGTATGTCCGATTCGGAGATATATTATATCAAGACGCTAGAAATTGAACATCGGAAGCTCTCGAGAAATTGAAATGGTCATAACTTTTGACTCGCATGTCCGATTCAGGCGCATAACATATCGAGACGCTCGAAATTGAACAACGGAAGTTCTCGAGAAATTGAAATGGTCATAACTTTTGACTCGCATGTCCGATTCAGGCGCATAACATATCGAGACGCTTGAAATTGAACAACGGATGTTCTCGAGAAATTCAAATGGTCATTACTTTTCATTCTCATGTACGATTCAGGCGCATAGAGTATCGAGACGGTAAAAATTGAACAACAGAAGCTCTCGAGAAATTGAAATGGTCATAACTTTTCAATCGCATGTCCGATTCAGGCGCATAACATATCGAGACGCTCGAAATTGAACAACGGAAGCTCTCGAGAAATTCAAATGGTCATAACTTTTCACTCGCATGTCCAATTCAGGCGCATACCATATCGAGACGCTCGAAATTGAACAACGGAAGCTCCCGAGAAATTGAAATGGTCATAACTTTTAACTCGGATTTCCGATTCAGGTGCATAACATATCGAGACGCTTGAAATTGAGCAACGGAAGCTCATGAGATATTCAAATGGTCATAACTTTTAACTCGTATGTCCGATTCGGGAGATATATTATATCAAGACGCTAGAAATTGTACAACGGAAGCTCTCGAGAAATCAAAATGGTCATAACCGTTCACTCGCAGGTCCGATTCAGGCGCATAGCATATCGAGACGCTCGAAATTGTACAACGCAAGTTCTCGAGAAATTCAAATGGTCATAACTTTTCACTCGCATGTCCGATTTAGGCGCATAGCGAATCGAGATGCTAGAAATTGTACAACGGAAGCTCTCGAGAAATTCAAATGGTCATAACTTTTCACTTGCAAGTCCGATTCAGGCGCATAGCGTATCGAGATGCTAGAAATTGTACAACGGAAGCTCTCGAGAAATTGAAATGGTCATAACTTTTCACTAGGATGTCCGATTCTGGTGCATAACATATCGAGACGCCTGAAATTGTACAACGGAAGCTCATGAGATATTCAAATGGTCATAACTATTCACTCGTATGTCCGATTCGGGGATATATTATATCAAGACGCTAGAAATTGTACAACGGAAGCTCTCGAGAAATTAAAATGGCCATACCCTTTCACTCGCATGTCCGATTCAGGCGCATAAAATATCGAGACGCTCGAAATTGTACAACGCATGTTCTCGAGAAATTCAAATGGTCATAACTTTTAACTCGCATTTCTTATTTAGGCGCATAGCGTATCGAGATGCTAGAAATTGTACAACGGATTTTCTCAAGAAATTCAAATGGTCATAACTTTTCACTCGCATGTCCGATTAAAGCGCATAACATATCGAGACGCTCGAAATTGTACAACGGAAGTTCTCGAGAAATTGAAATGGTCATAACTTTTCACTCGGATTTCCGATTCAGGCGCATAGCGAATCGAGATGCTAGAAATTGTACAATGGAAGATCTCGTAGTAATTAAAATGGTCATTACTTTTCACTCGCATGTCCG
>NC_038252.2:17802716-17804786 GCF_000004515.6 Glycine max | reverse complement strand
TCAACAACGCTCGAACTTGAACATCGGAAGCTCTCGAGAAATTGAAATGGTCATAACTTTTGACTCGCATGTCCGATTCAGGCGCATAACATATCGAGACGCTCGAAATTGAACAACGGAAGCTCTCGAGAAATTAAAATGGTCATAACTTTTCACTCGCATGTCCGATTCAGGCGCATAGCGTATCGAGATGCTAGAAATTGAACAACAGAAGCTCTCGAGAAATTGAAATGGTCATAACTTTTCAATCGCATGTCCGATTCAGGTGCATAACATTTCGAAACGCTCGAAATTGAACAACGGAAGCTCTCGAGAAATTCGAATGGTCATAACTTTTCACTCGCATGTCCGATTCAGGCGCATAACATATCGAGATGCTTGAAATTGAACAACGGAAGCTCTCGAGAAATTCAAATGGTCATAACTTTTCACTCGCATGTCTGATTCTAGCGCATAACATATCGAGACGCTTGAAATTGAACAACGGATGTTCTCGAGAAATTCAAATGGTCATTACTTTTCATTCTCATGTCCGATTCAGGCGCATAGAGTATCGAGACGGTAAAAATTGAACAACAGAAGCTCTCGAGAAATTGAAATGGTCATAACTTTTCAATCGCATGTCCGATTCAGGCGCATAACATATCGAGACGCTCGAAATTGAACAACGGAAGCTCTCGAGAAATTCAAATGGTCATAACTTTTCACTCGCATGTCCAATTCAGGCGCATACCATATCGAGACGCTCGAAATTGAACAACGGAAGCTCCCGAGAAATTGAAATGGTCATAACTTTTAACTCGGATTTCCGATTCAGGTGCATAACATATCGAGACGCTTGAAATTGAGCAACGGAAGCTCACGAGATATTCAAATGGTCATAACTTTTAACTCGTATGTCCGATTCGGACATCTATCATATCGAGACGCTCGAAATTGTACAACGGAAGCTCTCGAGAAATTCAAATGGTCATAACCTTTCACTCGCATGTCCGATTCAGGCGCATAACATATCGAGACGCTCGAAATTGTACAACGCATGTTCTCGAGAAATTCAAATGGTCATAACTTTTAACTCGCATGTCCGATTTAGGCGCATAGCGAATCGAGATGCTAGAAATTGAACAACGGAAGATCTCGAGAAATTAAAATGGTCATTACTTTTCACTCGCAGGTCCGATTCAGGCGCATAACATATCGAGAGGCTTGAAATTGAACAACGGAAGCTCATGAGATATTCAAATGGTCATAACTTTTAACTCGTATGTCCGATTCGGAGATATATTATATCAAGACGCTAGAAATTGAACATCGAAAGCTCTCGAGAAATTGAAATGGTCATAACTTTTGACTCGCATGTCCGATTCAGGCGCATAACATATCGAGACGCTCGAAATTGTACAACGGAAGCTCTCGAGAAATTAAAATGGTTATAACTTTTCACTCGCATGTCTGATTCAGGCGCATAACATATCGAGACGCTCGAAATTGAACAACGGAAGCTCTCGAGAAATTCAAATGGTCATAACTTTTCACTCGCATGTCGGATTCAGGCACATAGCGAATCGAGACGCTCGAAATCTAACAACGGAAGCTCTCGAGAAATTCAAATGGTCATAACTTTTCACTCGCATGTCCGATTCAGGCGCATAACATATCGAGACGCTCTAAATTGAACAACGGATTTTCTCGAGAAATTCAAATGGTCATAACTTTTCACTCGCATGTCCGATTCAGGCGCATCGCGTATCGAGACGCTCGAAATTGAACAACGGAAGCTCTCGAGAAATTCAAATGGTCATAACTTTTCACTCGCATGTCCGATTCAGGCGCATAACGTATCGAGACGCTCGAAATTGAACAACGGATGCTCTCGAGAAATTCAAATGGTCATAACTTTTCACTCGCATGTCCGATTCATGCGCATAGCGTATCGAGACGCTCGAAATTGTACAACGGATGTTCTCGAGAAATTTCAATGGTCATAACTTTTCACTCGCATGTCCGATTCAGGCGCATAACGTATCGAGACGCTCGAAATCTAACAACGGAAGCTCTCGAGAAATTCAA
>NC_038252.2:17800021-17802211 GCF_000004515.6 Glycine max | reverse complement strand
CAAGACGCTCGAAGTTGAACAACTGAAGCTCTCGAGAAATTCAAATGGTCATAACTTTTCACTAGCATGTCTGATTCAGGCGCAAAACATATCAAGAGGCTCGAAATTGAACAATTGATGTTCTCGAGAAATTCAAATGGTCATAACTTTTCACTCGGATGTTCGATTCGAGGACATATTATGTCTACACGCTAGAAATTGAACAACAGAAGCTCTCGAGAAATTAAAATGGTCATAACTTTTCACTCGCATGTCCGATTCAGGCGCATAACATATCGAGACACTCGAAATTGAACAAAGGTAGCTCTCGAGAAATTCAAATGGTCATAACTTTTCACTCGCATGTCCGATTAAGGCGCATAACAGATCGAGACGTTAGAAATTGAACAACGGAAGCTCTCGAGAAATTGAAATGGTCACCACTTTTCACTCACATGTCCGATTCATGCGCATACAATATCGAGACGCTCGAAATTGAACAACGGAAGCTCTCGAGAAATCTAAATGGTCATAACATTTCACGCGGATTTCCGATTCAGGTGCATTACATATCGAGACACTCGAAATTGAACAACGCATGTTCTTGAGAAATTCAAATGGTCATAACTTTTCACTCGCATGTCCGATTCAGGCGCATACAGTATCGAGAAGCTAGAAATTGAACAATAGAAGCTCTTGAGAAATTCAAATGGTCATAACTTTTCACTCGAATGTCCGATTCACTCGGATGTTCGATTCGAGGGCATATTATGTCTATACGCTAGAAATTGAACAATAGAAGCTCCCGAAAAATTTAAATGGTCATAACTTTTCACTCGCATGTCTGATTCAGGCGCATAGCGTATCGAGACGCTAGAAATTGAACAACAGAAGCTCTCGAGATATTCAAATGGTCATAACTTTTCACTCGCATGTCCGATTCAGGCGCATAACATATCGAGACGCTCTGCAATTCAACAAAGGAAGCTCTCGAGATATTCAAATGTCATAACTTTTCACTCGGATGTCCGATTCGGGGACATTATATCAACACCATAGAAATTGTACAACGGAAGCTCTCAGGAAATTAAATTGGTCATAACCTTTCACTCGCATGTCCGATTCAGGCGCATAACATATTGAGACGCTCGAAATTGTACAACGCATGTTCTCGAGAAATTCAAATGGTCATAACTTTTAACTCGCATTTCCGATTTAGGCGCATAGCGTATCGAGATGCTAGAAATTGAACAACGGATTTTCTCGAGAAATTCAAATGGTCATAACTTTTCACTCGCATGTCCGATTAAAGCGCATAACATATCGAGACGCTCGAAATTGATTTAGGTCGGGATGCGCGCGATGGAGTAGGAGGAGAACTTTTCACTCGCATATCCGATTCAGGCGCATAACATATCGAGACGCTCGAAATTGAACAACGGATGCTCTCGAGAAATGCAAATGGTCATAAATTTTAACTCGCATGTCCGATTCGATGACATATTATATCTAGACTCTCGAAATTGAACAACGGAAGGTCTCGAGAAATTTAAATGGTCATAACTTTTCAATCGCATAGCCGATTCAGACGCATACCATATTGAGACGCTAGAAATTGAACAACGGAAGCTCTCGAGAAATGCAAATGGTCATAACTTTTCACTCACATGTCCGATTCAGGCACATACCATATCGAGACGCTCAAAATTGAACAACGGAAGCTCTCGAGAAATTGAAATGGTCATAACTTTTCACTCGGATTTCCGATTCAAGTGCATAACTTATCGAGACGCTTGAAATTGAACAACGGAAGCTCATGAGATATTCAAATGGTCATAACTTTTCACTCGTATGTCCGATTCGGGGACATACTATATCAAGACGCTAGAAATTGTACAACGGAAGCACTAGAGAAATTCAAATGGTCATAACTTCTCACTCGCACGTCCGATTCAGGCGCATAACATATCGAGACGCTCGAAATTGAACAACGGAAGCTCTCGACAAATTCAAATGGTCATAACTTTTAACTCGCATGTCCGATTCAGGTGCATAGCGTATCGAGATGCTAGAAATTGAACAACGGAAGCTCCCGAGAAATTCAAATGGTCTTAACTTTGAACATGCATGTCCGATTCAGGAGCATAGTGTATCGTGATGCTAGAAATTAAACAACGGAAGCTCTCGAGAAATTAAAAAGGTCACAATTTT
>NC_038252.2:17797028-17799815 GCF_000004515.6 Glycine max | reverse complement strand
CGCATACCATATTGAGACGCTCGAAATTGATAACGAAAGCTCTCGTGAAATCTAAGTGGTCATAACTTTCCACTCGGATTTTCGATTCAGGCGCATACCATATCGAGACAGTCGAAATTGAACAACGGAAGCTCTCGAGATATTCAAATGGTCATAACTTTTCACTCGGATGTCCAATTCGAGGACCTATTATTTCAAGATGCTAGAAATTGTACAATAGATTTTCTCGAGAAATTCAAATCGTCATAACTTTTCATTCGCATGTCCGATTCAGACGAATAACTTATCGAAACGCTCGAAATTGAACAACGGATGATCTCGAGAAATTCAAATGGTCTTAACTTTTCACTCGCATGTCCGATTCAGGCGCATAGCATATCGAGACGCTCGAAATTGAACAACGGAAGCTCTCGAGAAATTCAAATGGTCATAACTTTTCACTCGCATTTCTGATTCAGGCGCATACCATATTGAGACGCTCGAAATTGATAACGGAAGCTCTCGTGAAATCTAAGTGGTCATAACTTTTCACTCGGATTTTCGATTCAGGCGCATACCATATCGAGACAGTCGAAATTGAACAACGGAAGCTCTCGAGATATTCAAATGGTCATAACTTTTCACTCGGATGTCCAATTCGAGGACCTATTATTTCAAGACGCTAGAAATTGTACAATAGATTTTCTCGAGAAATTCAAATCGTCATAACTTTTCATTCACATGTCCGATTCCGACGAATAACTTATCGAAACGCTCGAAATTGAACAACGGATGATCTCGAGAAATTCAAATGGTCTTAACTTTTCACTCGCATGTCGGATTCAGGCGCATAGCATATCGAGACGCTAGAAATTGAACAACGGAAGCTCTCGAGAAATTAAAATGGTCATAACTTTTCACTCGCATTTCTGATTCAGGCGCATACCATATTGAGACGCTCGAAATTGATAACGGAAGCTCTCGTGAAATCTAAGTGGTCATAACTTTTCACTCGGATTTTCGATTCAAGCGCATACCATATCGAGACAGTCGAAATTGAACAACGGAAGCTCTCGAGATATTCAAATGGTCATAACTTTTCACTCGGATGTCCAATTTGGGGACCTATTATTTCAAGACGCTAGAAATTGTACAACGAAAGCTCTCGAGAAATTCAAATCGCCATAACTTTTCATTCGCATGTCCGATTCAGACGCATAACTTATCGAGACGCTCGAAATTGAACAACGGATGATCTCGAGAAATTCAAGTGGGCATACATTTCCACTCGCACGTCCGATTCAGGCGCATAACATATCGAGACGCTCGAAATTGAACAACAGATGATCTCGAGAATTTCAAATGGTCATACCTTTTCACTCGCACGTCCAATTCAGGCGCATAACATATCGAGACGCTCGAAATTGAACAACGGATGATCTCGAGAAATTCAAATGGTCTTAACTTTTCACTCGCATGTCCGATTCAGGCGCATAGTGTATCGAGATGCTAGAAATTGAACAACGGAAGCTCTCGAGATATTCAAATGGTCTTAACTTTTTTAACTTGCATGTCCGATTCAGGCCCATAACATATCGAGACGCTCGAAATTGAACAGCAGAAGCTCTCGAGATATTCAAATGGTCATAATTTTTCACTCGCATGTCCGATTCAGGCATATAACATATCGAGACAATCGAAATTGAACAACAAATGTTCTTGAGAAATTCAAATGGTCATAACTGTTCACTCGCATGTCCGATTCAGGCGCATAACATATCTAGACGCTCGAAATTGAACAACCGATGTTCTCGAGAAATTCAAATGGTCTTAACTTTTCACTCGCATGTCGGATTCAGGCGCATAGCATATCGAGACGCTAGAAATTGAACAACGGAAGCTCTCGAGAAATTAAAATGGTCATAACTTTTCACTCGCATTTCTGATTCAGGCGCATACCATATAGAGACGCTCGAAATTGATAACGGAAGCTCTCGTGAAATCTAAGTGGTCATAACTTTTCACTCGGATTTTCGATTCAGGCGCATACCATATCGAGACAGTCGAAATTGAACAACGGAAGCTCTCGAGATATTCAAATGGTCATAACTTTTCACTCGGATGTCCAATTCGAGGACCTATTATTTCAAGACGCTAGAAATTGTACAATAGATTTTCTCGAGAAATTCAAATCGTCATAACTTTTCATTCACATGTCCGATTCAGACAAATAACTTATCGAAACGATGTTCTCGAGAAATTCAAATGGTCTTAACTTTTCACTCGCATGTCGGATTCAGGCGCATAGCATATCGAGACGCTAGAAATTGAACAACGGAAGCTCTCGAGAAATTAAAATGGTCATAACTTTTCACTCGCACTTCTGATTCAGGCGCATACCATATTGAGACGCTCGAAATTGATAACGGAAGCTCCCGTGAAATCTAAGTGGTCATAACTTTTCACTCGGATTTTCGATTCAGGCGCATACCATATCGAGACAGTCGAAATTGAACAACGGAAGCTCTCGAGATATTCAAATGGTCATAACTTTTCACTCGGATGTCCAATTTGGGGACCTATTATTTCAAGACGCTAGAAATTGTACAACGAAAGCTCTCGAGAAATTCAAATCGCCATAACTTTTCATTCGCATGTCCGATTCAGACGCATAACTTATCGAGACGCTCGAAATTGAACAACGGATGATCTCGAGAAATTCAAATGGTCATAACTTTTCACTCGCACGTCCGATTCAGGCGCATAACATATCGAGACGCTCGAAATTGAACAACGGATGATCTCGAG
>NC_038252.2:17794238-17796928 GCF_000004515.6 Glycine max | reverse complement strand
TTTCACTCGCACGTCCAATTCAGGCGCATATATCGAGACGCTCGAAATTGAACAACGGATGATCTCGAGAAATTCAAATGGTCTTAACTTTTCACTCGCATGTCCGATTCAGGTGCATAGTGTATCGAGATGCTAGAAATTGAACAACGGAAGCTCTCGAGAAATTCAAATGGTCTTAACTTTTTTAACTTGCATGTCCGATTCAGGTGCATAGCGTATCGAGATGCTAGAAATTAAACAACAGAAGCTCTCGAGAAATTAAAAAGGTCATAACTTTTCACTCGCATATCCGATTCAGGCGCTTAACTTATTGACACGCTCGAAATTGAACAACGGATGATCTCGAGAAATTCAAATGGTCATAACTTTTCACTCGCATGTCCGATTCAGGCGCATAACATATCTAGACGCTCGATATTGAACAACGGATGTACTCGAGAAATACAAATGGTCTTAACTTTTCACTCGCATGTCCGATTCAGGCGCATAGCGTATCGAGATGCTACAAATTGAACAACTGAAGCTCTCGAGAAATTCAAATGGTCTTAACTTTTAACTCGCAAGTCCGATTCAAGCGCATAGCGTATCGAAATTGATAACGGAAGCTCTCGTGAAATCTAAGTGGTCATAACTTTCCACTCGGATTTTCGTTTCAGGCGCATACCATATCGAGACAGTCGAAATTGAACAGCGGAAGCTCTCGAGATATTCAAATGGTCATAACTTTTCACTCGGATGTCCAATTCGGGGACCTATTATTTCAAGACGCTAGAAATTGTACAACGAAAGCTCTCGAGAAATTCAAATCGTCATAACTTTTCATTCGCATGTCCGATTCAGATGCATAACTTATCGACACGCTCGAAATTGAACAACGGATGATCTCGAGAAATTCAAATGGTCTTACCTTTTCACTCGCATGTCGGATTCAGGCGCATAGCGTATCGAGACGCTAGAAATTGAACAACGGAAGCTCTCGAGAAATTTAAATGGTCATAACTTTTCACTCACATGTCCGATTCAGGCGCATAGCGTATCGAGACGCTAGAAATTGAACAACGGAAGCTCTCGAGACATTCAAATGGTCATAACTTTTCATTCGCATGTCCGATTCAGGCGCATACCATATCGAGACGCTCGAAATTGAACAACGGAAGCTCTCCAGAAATTCAAATGGTCATAACTTTTCACTCGCACGTCCGATTCAGGCGCATACCATATCGAGACGCTCAAAATTGTACAGCGAAAGCTCTCGAGATATTCAAATGGTCATAACTTTTCACTCGCATGTCCGATTCGGGGATATATTATATCAAGACGCTAGAAATTGTACAACGAAAGCTCTCGAGAAATTCAGATGGCCATAACTTTTCATTCGCATGTCCGATTCAGGCGCATAATGTATCGAGACGCTCGAAATTGAACAACGGATGTTCTCGACAAATTCAAATGGTCAAAACTTTTAACACGCATGTCCGATTCAGGCGCATAGCGTATCGAGATGCAAGAAATTGAACAACGGAAGCCCTCGAGAAATTCAAATGGTCTTAACTTTTAACTCGCATGTCCGATTCAGGCGCATAGCGTATCGAGACGCCAGAAATTGAACAACGGAAGCTCTGGAGAAATTCAAATGGTCATACCTTTTCACTCGCATGTTCGATTCGAGGGCATATCATGTCTACACGCTAGAAAGTGAACAACAGAAGCTCTCGAGAAATTAAAATGGTTATAACTTTTCACTTGCATGTCCGATTCAGGCGCATACCATATCGAGACCCTCGAAATTGAACAACGGAAGCTCTCGAGATATTCAAATGGTCATAACTTTTCACTCACATGTCCGATTCGGGCGCATAGCGTATCGAGACGCTAAAAATTGAACAACGGAAGCTCTCGAGAAATCTAAATGGTCATAACTTTTCATTCGCATTTCCGATTCAGCGCATGCCATATCGAGACAGTCGAAATTGAACAACGGAAGCTCTCGAGATATTCAAATGGTCATAACTTTTCACTCGAATGTCCAATTCGGGGACCTATTATTTCAAGACGCTAGAAATTGTACAACGAAAGCTCTCGAGAAATTCAAATCGTCATAACTTTTCATTCGCATGTCCGATTCAAGCACATAACTTATCGAGACGCTCGAAATTGAACAACGGATGATCTCGAGAAATTCAAATGGTCTTAACTTTTCACTCACATTTCAGATTCAGGCGCATAGCGTATCGAGACGCTACAAATTGAACAACGGAAGCTCTCAAGAAATTAAAATGGTCATAACTTTTCACTCGCATTTCTGATTCAGGCGCATACCATATTGAGACGCTCGAAATTGATAGCGGAAGCTCTCGTGAAATCTAAGTGGTCATAACTTTTCACTCGGATTTTCGATTCAGGCGCATACCATATCGAGACAGTCGAAATTGAACAACGGAAGCTCTTGAGATATTCAAATGGTCATAACTTTTCACTCGGATGTCCAATTCGGGGACCTATTATTTCAAGACGCTAGAAATTGTACAACGGAAGCTCTCGAGAAATTCAAATCGTCATAACTTTTCATTCGCATGTCCGATTCAGACGCATAACATATCGAGACACTCGAAATTGTACAACGGAAGCTCTCGAGTAATTAAATGGTCTATAACTTTCACTCGCATTCTGATCAAGCGCATACCATATCG
>NC_038252.2:17778120-17778947 GCF_000004515.6 Glycine max | reverse complement strand
GATGGTCATAACTTTTTACTTGCCTGTCCGATTCTAACGCATAACATATTGAGACGCTCGAAATTGAACAACGGATTTTTTCGAGAAATTCAAATGGTCGTAACTTGGCACGCGCATGTCCGATTCAGGCGCATAACATATCGAGACGCTCGAAATTGAACAACGGATGTACTCGAGAAATTCAAATGGTCATAACTATTCACTCGCATGTCCGATTCAGGCGCTTAGCGTATCGAGATTCTAGAAATTGAACAACGGAAGATCTCGAGATATTCAAATGGTCATAAATTTGCACTCGCATGTCCGATTCAGGCGCATAACATATCGAGACGCTCGAAATTGAACAACGGATGCTCTCGAGAAATTCAAATGGTCATAACTTTTCACTCGCATTTCTGATTCAGGGCCTACCATATTGAGACGCTTGAAATTGAACAACGGAAGCTATCGAGAAATCTCAATGGTCATAACTTTTCACTCGCATTTCCGATTCAGGTGCATAACATATCGAGACGCTCGAAATTGAACAACGGAAGCTCTCGAGATATTCAAATGGTCATAACGTTTCACTCGGATGTCCGATTCGGGGACATATCATATCGAGACGCTCGAAATTGTACAACGGAAGCTCTCGAGGAATTCGAATTGGTCATAAATTTTCACTCACATGTCCGATTCAGGCGCATAACATATCGAGACGCTCGAAATGGAACAACGGAAGCTCTCGAGAAATCAAATGGTCATAAAGTTTTGACTCGCGTGTCCAATTCAGGCCCATAACATATTCGGAGACGCTCGAAATTGAACAGCGGAAGCTCTCGAGAAAT
>NC_038252.2:17775417-17777826 GCF_000004515.6 Glycine max | reverse complement strand
TTTCACTCGGATGTCCGATTTGGGAACATATTATATCAAGACGCTAGAAATTATACAACGGAAGCTCTCGAGGAATTCGAATGGTCATAAATTTCACTCACATGTCCGATTCAGGCGCATAACATATCGAGACGCTCGAAATGGAACAACGGAAGCTCTCGAGAAATTCAAATGGTCATAACCTTTCACTCGCGTGTCCGATTCAGGCCCATAGCATATCGAGACGCTGGAAATTGAACAGCAGAAGCTCTCGAGAAATTCAAACGGTCATAATTTTTCACTCGCATGTCTGATTCAGGCACATAACATATCGAGACAGTCGAAATTGAACAACGGATTTTCTTGAGAAATTCCAATGGTCATAACTGTTCACTCGCATGTCCGATTCAGGCGCATAACTTATCGAGACGCTCGAAATTGAACAACGGATGTACTCGAGAAATTCAAATGGTCATAACTTTTCACTCGCATGTCCGATTCAGGCGCATAACATATCGAGACGCTCGAAATTGAACAACGGATGTACTCGAGAAATTCAAATGGTCATAACTTTTCACTCGCATGTCCGATTCAGGCGCATAACATATCGAGACGCTCGAAATTGAACAGCAGAAGCTCTCGAGAAATTCAGACGGTCATAAATTTTCACTCGCATGTCCGATTCAGGCGCATACCATATGGAGACAGTCGAAATTGAATAACGGAAGCTCTCTAGATATTCAAATGGTCATAAGTTTTCACTCGGATGTCCAATTCCGGGACATATTATATCAAGACGCTAGAAATTGTACAACGAAAGCTCTCGACAAATTCAAATCGTCATAACTTTTCATTCGCATGTCCGATTCAGGCGCATAACATATCGAGACGCTCGAAATTGAACGACGGATGTTCTCGAGAAATTCCAATGGTCTTAACTTTTCACTCGCCTGTCCAATTAAGGCGCATAGCGTATCGAGACTCTAGAAATTGAACAACGGAAGCTCTCGAGATATTCAAATGGTCATAACTTTTCACTCGGATGTCCGATATGGGGACATATTATATCAACACGCTAGAAATTATACAACGGAAGCTCTCGATGAATTCGAATGGTAATAAATTTTCACTCACATGTCCGATTCAGGCGCATAACATATCGAGACGCTCGAAATGGAACAACGGAAGCTCTCGAGAAATTCAAATGGTCATAACCTTTCACTCGCGTGTCCGATTCAGGCCCATAACATATCGAGACGCTCGAAATTGAACAGCAGAAGCTCTCGAGAAATTCAAACGGTCATAATTTTTCACTCGCATGTCTGATTCAGACACATAACATATCGAGACAGTCGAAATTGAACAACGGATTTTCTTGAGAATTTCAAATGGTCATAACTGTTCACTCGCATGTCCGATTCAGGCGCATAACATATCGAGACGCTCGAAATGGAACAACGGATGCTCTCAAGAAATTCAAATGGTCATAACTTTTCACTCCCGTGTCCGATTCAGGTGCATAACGAATCAAGACGGTCGAAATTGAACAACGGAAGCTCTCGAGAAATTAAAATGGTCATAACTTTTTACTTGCATGTCCGATTCAGGCGCATAACATATCGAGACGCTCGAAATTGAACAACGGATTTTCTCGAGATATTCAAATGGTCATAACTTTTCACTCGCATGTCCGATTCAGGCGCATAACATATCGAGACGCTCGATATTGAACAACGGATGTACTCGAGAAATTCAAATGCTCATAACCTATTCACTCGCATGTCCGATTCAGGCGCATAACATATCGAGACGGTCGAATTTGAACAACGAATGTTCTCAAGAAATTCAAATGGTCATAACTTTTCACTCACATGTCCGATTCAGGCGCATAACATTTCGAGACGCTCGAATTTGAGCAACGGATGCTCTCGAGAAATTTAAATGGTCATAACTTTTCACTCGCATTTCCGATTCAGCGCATACCATATTGAGACGCTCGAAATTGAACAACGGAAGCTCTCGAGAAATCTAAATGGTCATAACTTTTCACTCGCATTTCCGATTAAGGTGCATAACATATCGAGATGCTCGAAATTGAACAACGGAAGCTCTCGAGATATTCAAATGGTCATAACTTTTCACTCGGATGTCCGATTTAGGGACATATTATATCAAGACGCTAGAAATTATACAACGGAAGCTCTCGAGGAATTTGAATGGTCATAAATTTTCACTCACATGTCCGATTCAGGCGCATAACATATCGAGACGCTCGAAATGGAACAACGGAAGCTCTCGAGCTCTTCAAATGGTCATAACCTTTCACTCGCGTGTCCGATTCAGGCCCATTACATATCGAGACGCTCGAAACTGTACAGCAGAAGGTCTCGAGAATTCAGACGTCACTATTTAACCTCGCAGTCCGATTCA
>NC_038252.2:17772063-17775317 GCF_000004515.6 Glycine max | reverse complement strand
GGCGTATGACATATAAAGATGCTCGAAATTGAAGAATAAAAGTACTCGAGGAATTCAAATGGTCATAACTTTTCACACGGAAGTCCGATTCAGGCGGATAATATATTGACACGCTCGAAATTGAACAACGGAGGGTCTCAGGAATTTCAAATGGTCATAAGTTTTCACAGGGAGTGTCGATTCAGGCGCATAATATATCGAGACGCTCGAAATTGAACAATGGAAGCTCTCGAGAACTTCAGAAGGTCATAACTTTTAACTCGCATGTCCCGATTCGGGCACATAACATATCGAGATGCTCGAAATTGGACAACGGAAGCTCTCGAGAAATCCAAATGGTCATAACTTTTCACTCGGATGTCCGATTCAGGCGCATAACATATCGAGACGCTCGAAATGGAACAACGGAAGCTCTCGAGAAATTCAAATGGTCATAACCTTTCACTCGCGTGTCCGATTCAGGCCCATAACATATCGAGACGCTCGAAATTGAACAGCAGAAGCTCTCGAGAAATTCAAACGGTCATAATTTTTCACTCGCATGTCCGATTCAGGCATATAACATATCGAGACAATCGAAATTGAATAACGGATTTTCTTGAGAAATTCAAATGGTCATAACTGTTCACTCGCATGTCCGATTCAGGCGCATAACATATCGAGACGCTCGAAATTGAACAACGATGTACTCGAGAAATTCAAATGGTCATAACTTTTCACTCGCATGTCCGATTCAGGCGCATAACATATCGAGACGCTCGAAATTGAACAGCAGAAGCTCTCGAGAAATTCAGACGGTCATAAATTTTCACTCGAATGTCCGATTCAGGCGCATACCATATGGAGACAGTCGAAATTGAATAACGGAAGCTCTCTAGATATTCAAATGGTCATAAATTTTCACTCGGATGTCCAATTCGGGGACATATTATATCAAGACGCTAGAAATTGTACAACGGAAGCTCTCGATGAATTCGAATGGTCATAAATTTTCACTCACATGTCCGATTCAGGCGCATAACATATCGAGACGCTCGAAATTGAACGACGGATGTTCTCGAGAAATTCCAATGGTCTTAACTTTTCACTCGCCTGTCCAATTAAGGCGCATAGCGTATCGAGACTCTAGAAATTGAACAACGGAAGCTCTCGAGATATTCAAATGGTCATAACTTTTCACTCGCATTTCCGATTCAGCGCATACCATATTGAGACGCTCGAAATTGAACAACGGAAGCTCTCGAGATATTCAAATGGTCATAACTTTTCACTCGGATGTCCGATATGGGGACATATTATATCAACACGCTAGAAATTATACAACGGAAGCTCTCGATGAATTCGAATGGTAATAAATTTTCACTCACATGTCCGATTCAGGCGCATAACATATCGAGACGCTCGAAATGGAACAACGGAAGCTCTCGAGAAATTCAAATGGTCATAACCTTTCACTCGCGTGTCCGATTCAGGCCCATAGCATATCGAGACGCTCGAAATTGAACAGCAGAAGCTCTCGAGAAATTCAAACGGTCATAATTTTTCACTCGCATGTCTGATTCAGGCACATAACATATCGAGACAGTCGAAATTGAACAACGGATTTTCTTGAGAATTTCAAATGGTCATAACTGTTCACTCGCATGTCCGATTCAGGCGCATAACATATCGAGACGCTCGAAATGGAACAACGGAAGCTCTCGAGAAATTCAAATGGTCATAACCTTTCACTCGCGTGTCCGATTCAGGCCCATAACATATCGAGACGCTCGAAATTGAACAACGGAAGCTCTCGAGAAATCTAAATGGTCATAACTGTCCACTAGGATTTCCGATTCAAGTGCATAACATATCGAGACGCTCGAAATTGAACAACGGAAGCTCTCAAGATATTCAAATGGTCATAACTTTTCACTCACATGTCCGATTCAGGTGCATAACATATCGAGACGCTTGAATTGAACAACGGAAGCTCTCAAGATATTCAAATGGTCATAAATTTTCACTCACATGTCCGATTCAGGCGCATAACATATCGAGACGATCGAAATTGAACAACGGAAGCTCTCGAGAAATCTAAATGGTCATAACTTTTCACTCGGATTTCCGATTCAGGTGCATAACATATCGAGACGCTCGAAATTAAACAACGGAAGCACCGGAGATATTCAATTGGTCATAACTTTTCACTCGGATGTCAAATTCGGGGACATATTATATCAAGACGCTAGAAATTGTACAACGGAAGCTCTCGAGAAATTAAAATGGTCGTAACCATTCACTCGCATGTCCGATTCAGGCGCATAACATATCGAGACGGTCGAAATTGAACAACGAATGTTCTCAAGAAATTCAAATGGTCATAACTTTTAAATCCAATGTCCGATTCAAGTGCACAGCGAATCAAGATGCTAGAAATTGAACAACGGAAGCTTTCGATAAATTAAAATGGTCATAACTTTTTACTTGCATGTTCGATTCAGGCGCATAACATATCGAGACGCTCGAAATTGAACAACGGATTTTCTCGAGAAATTCAAATGGTCGTAACTTTTCACTCGCATGTCCGATTCAGGCGCGTAGCGTATCGAGATGCTAGAAATTGAACAACAGAAGATCTCGAGATATTCAAATGGTCATAACTTTTCACTCACATGTCCGATTCAGGCGCATAACATATCGAGACGCTCGAAATTGAACAACGAATGCTCTCGAGAAATTTAAATGTTCATAACTTTTCACTCGCATTTCCGATTCAGTGCATACCATATTGAGAGGCTCGAAATTGAACAGCGGAAGCTCGGGGAGAAATCTAAATGGTCATAACTTTTCACTCGCATTTCCGATTAAGGTGCAGAACATATCGAGACGCTCGAAATTGAACAACGGAAGCTCTCGAGATATTCAAATGGTCATAACTTTTCACTCGGATGTCCGATTTGGGGACATATTATATCAAGACGCTAGAAATTATACAACGGAAGCTCTCGAGGAATTCGAATGGTCATAAATTTTCACTCACATGTCCGATTCAGGCGCATAACATATCGAGACGCTCGAAATGGAACAACGGAAGCTCTAGAGAAATTCAAATGGTCATAACCTTTTCACTCGCGTGTCCGATTCAGGCCCATAACATATCGAGACGCTCGAAATTGAAACAGCAGAAGCTCTCGAGAATTCAAATGGTCATAATTTTCACTCGCATGTCCGATTCAGCGCATACATATCGAGACCGCTCGAAATGGAACACG
>NC_038252.2:17770983-17771963 GCF_000004515.6 Glycine max | reverse complement strand
GTCCGATTCAGGCGCATAACATATCGAGACGCTCGAAATGGAACAACGGAAGCTCTCGAGAAATTCAATTGGTCGTACCTTTTCACGTCGCGTGTCCGATACAGGCCCATACCATATCGAGACGCTCGAAATTGAGCAGCAGAAGCTCTCGAGATATTCAAATGGTCATAACTTTTCACTCACATGTCCGATCCAGGCGCATAACATATCGAGACGCTCGAAATTGAACAACGGATGCTCTCGAGATTAATTTTAATGGCCATAACTTTTCACTCGCACTTCCGATTTCGGTGCATAACATATCGAGATGCTCGAAATTGAACAACGGAAGCTCTCGAGATATTCAAATGGTCATAACTTTTCACTCGGATGTCCGATTTAGGGACATATTATATCAAGACGCTAGAAATTATACAACGGAAGCTCTCGAGGAATTTGAATGGTCATAAATTTTCACTCACATGTCCGATTCAGGCGCATAACATATCGAGACGCTCGAAATGGAACAACGGAAGCTCTCGAGAAATTCAAATGGTCATAACCTTTCACTCGTGTGTCCGATTCAGGCCCATAACATATCGAGACGCTTGAAATTGAACAGCGGAAGCTCTCGAGAAATTCAAACGGTCATAATTTTTCACTCGCATGTCCGATTCAGGCACATAACATATCGAGACAGTTGAAATTGAACAACGGATTTTCTTGAGAAATTCAAATGGTCATAACTGTTCACTCGCGTGTCGGATTCAGGCGCATAACATATCGAGACGCTCGAAATTGAACAACGGATGTACTCGAGAAATTCAAATGGTCATAACTTTTCACTCGCATGTACGATTCAGGCGCATAGCGTATCGAGATGCTAGAAATTGAACAACGGAAGTTCTCGAGATATTCAAATGGTCATAACTTTTCACTCACATGTCTGATTCAGGCGCATAACATATCAAGACGCTCAAAATGAACAGCGGAAGTCTCGA
>NC_038252.2:17765520-17770883 GCF_000004515.6 Glycine max | reverse complement strand
TTCACTCGCATGTCCGATTCAGGCGCATAACATATCGAGACGCTCGAAATTGAACAGCAGAAGCTCTCGAGAAATTCAGACGGTCATAAATTTTCACTCGCATGTCCGATTCAGGCGCATACCATATGGAGACAGTCGAAATTGAATAACGGAAAGCTCTCTAGATATTCAAATGGTCATAAGTTTTCACTCGGATGTCCAATTCCGGGACATATTATATCAAAGACGCTAGAAAATTGTACAACGAAAGCTCTCGACAAATTCAAAATCGTCATAACTTTTCATTCGCATGTCCGATTCAGGCGCATAACATATCGAGACGCTCGAAATTGAACGACGGATGTTCTCGAGAAATTCCAATGGTCTTAACTTTTCACTCGCCTGTCCAATTAAAGGCGCATAGCGTATCGAGACTCTAGAAATTGAACAACGGAAGCTCTCGAGATATTCAAATGGTCATAACTTTTCACTCGCATTTCCGATTCAGCGCATACCATATTGAGACGCTCGAAATTGAACAACGGAAGCTCTCGAGATATTCAAATGGTCATAACTTTTCACTCGGATGTCCGATATGGGGACATATTATATCAACACGCTAGAAATTATACAACGGAAGCTCTCGATGAATTCGAATGGTAATAAATTTTCACTCACATGTCCGATTCAGGCGCATAACATATCGAGACGCTCGAAATGGAACAACGGAAGCTCTCGAGAAATTCAAATGGTCATAACCTTTCACTCGCGTGTCCGATTCAGGCCCATAGCATATCGAGACGCTCGAAATTGAACAGCAGAAGCTCTCGAGAAATTCAAACGGTCATAATTTTTCACTCGCATGTCTGATTCAGGCACATAACATATCGAGACAGTCGAAATTGAACAACGGATTTTCTTGAGAATTTCAAATGGTCATAACTGTTCACTCGCATGTCCGATTCAGGCGCATAACATATCGAGACGCTCGAAATGGAACAACGGAAGCTCTCGAGAAATTCAAATGGTCATAACCTTTCACTCGCGTGTCCGATTCAGGCCCATAACATATCGAGACGCTCGAAATTGAACAACGGAAGCTCTCGAGAAATCTAAATGGTCATAACTGTCCACTAGGATTTCCGATTCAAGTGCATAACATATCGAGACGCTCGAAATTGAACAACGGAAGCTCTCAAGATATTCAAATGGTCATAACTTTTCACTCACATGTCCGATTCAGGTGCATAACATATCGTGACGCTCGAATTGAAAAACGGAAGCTCTCAAGATATTCAAATGGTCATAAATTTTCACTCACATGTACGATTCAGGCGCATAACATATCGAGACGATCGAAATTGAACAACGGAAGCTCTCGAGAAATCTAAATGGTCATAACTTTTCACTCGGATTTCCGATTCAGGTGCATAACATATCGAGACGCTCGAAATTAAACAACAGAAGCACTGGAGATATTCAATTGGTCATAACGTTTCACTCGGATGTCCAATTCGGGGACATATTATATCAAGACGCTAGAAATTGTACAACGGAAGCTCTCGATGAATTCGAATGGTCATAAATTTTCACTCACATGTCCGATTCAGGCGCATAACATATCGAGACGCTCGAAATGGAACAACGGAAGCTCTCGAGAAATTCAAATGGTCATAACCTTTCACTCGCGTGTCCGATTCAGGCCCATAACATATCGAGACGCTCGAAATTGAACAGCAGAAGCTCTCGAGAAATTCAAACGGTCATAATTTTTCACTCGCATGTCCGATTCAGGCATATAACATATCGAGACAATCGAAATTGAACAACGGATTTTCTTGAGAAATTCAAATGGTCATAACTGTTCACTCGCATGTCCGATTCAGGCGCATAACATATCGAGACGCTCGAAATTGAACAACGGATGTACTCGAGAAATTCAAATGGTCATAACTTTTCACTCGCATGTCCGATTCAGGCGCATAACATATCGAGACGCTCGAAATTGAACAGCAGAAGCTCTCGAGAAATTCAGACGGTCATAAATTTTCACTTGAATGTCCGATTCAGGCGCATACCATATGGAGACAGTCGAAATTGAATAACGGAAGCTCTCTAGATATTCAAATGGTCATAAGTTTTCACTCGGATGTCCAATTCCGGGACATATTATATCAAGACGCTAGAAATTGTACAACGAAAGCTCTCGACAAATTCAAATCGTCATAACTTTTCATTCGCATGTCCGATTCAGGCGCATAACATATCGAGACGCTCGAAATTGAACGACGGATGTTCTCGAGAAATTCCAATGGTCTTAACTTTTCACTCGCCTGTCCAATTAAGGCGCATAGCGTATCGAGACTCTAAAAATCGAACAACGGAAGGTCTCGAGAAATTAAAATGGTCATAACTTTTCTTCTCGCATTTCCGATTAAGGCGCATACCTATATTGACACGCTCGAAATTGAATAACGGAAGCTCTCGAGAAATCTAAATGGTCATAACATTTCACTAGGATTTCCGATTCAAGTGCATAACATATCGAGACGCTCGAAATTGAACAACGGAAGCTCTCGAGATATTCAAATGGTCATAACTTTCACTCACCTGTCCGATTCAGGTGCATAACATATCGAGACGCTCGAATTGAACAACGGAAGCTCTCAAGATATTCAAATGGTCATAACTTTTCACTCACATGTCCGATTCAGGCGCATAACATATCGAGACGATCGAAATTGAACAACGGAAGCTCTCGAAGAAATCTAAATGGTCATAACTTTTCACTCGGATTTCCGATTCAGGTGCATAACATATCGAGACGCTCGAAATTAAACAACGGAAGCGCTGGAGATATTCAATTGGTCATAACTTTTCACTCGGATGTCCAATTCGGGGACATATTATATCAAGACGCTAGAAATTGTACAACGGAAGCTCTCGAGAAATTAAAATGGTCGTAACCATTCACTCGCATGTACGATTCAGGCGCATAATATATCGAGACGGTCGAAATTGAACAACGAAAATTCTCAAGAAATTCAAATGGTCATAACTTTTAAATCCAATGTCCGATTCAAGTGCATAGCGAATCAAGATGCTAGAAATTGAACAACAGAAGATCTCGATAAATTAAAATGGTCATAACTTTTTACATGCATGTCCGATTCAGCCGCATAACATATCGAGACGCTCGAAATTGAAGAACGGATTTTTTCGAGAAATTCAAATGGTCGTAACTTTTCACTCGCATGTCCGATTCAGGCGCATAACATATCGAGCCGCTAGAAATTGAACATCGGATAAATCGAGAAATTCAAATGGTCGAACTTTTCACTCGCATGTCCGATTCAGGCGCATAACATATCGAGACGCTCGAAATTGAACAACGGATGTACTCGAGAAATTCAAATGGTCATAACTATTCACTCGCATGTCCGATTCAGGTGCATAACATATCGAGACGGTCGAAATTGAACCACCGGAAGATCTCGAGATATCCAAATGGTCATAACTTTTCACTCACATGTCCGATTCAGGCGCTATAACATATCGAGACGCTCGAAATTGAACAACGGATGCTCTCGAGAAATTTAAATGGTCATAACTTTTCACTCGCATTTCCGATTCAGCGCATACCATATTGAGACGCTCGAAATTGAACAACGGAAGCTCTCGAGATATTCAAATGGTCATAACTTTTCACTCGGATGTCCGATATGGGGACATATTATATCAACACGCTAGAAATTATACAACGGAAGCTCTCGATGAATTCGAATGGTAATAAATTTTCACTCACATGTCCGATTCAGGCGCATAACATATCGAGACGCTCGAAATGGAACAACGGAAGCTCTCGAGAAATTCAAATGGTCATAACCTTTCACTCGCGTGTCCGATTCAGGCCCATAGCATATCGAGACGCTCGAAATTGAACAGCAGAAGCTCTCGAGAAATTCAAACGGTCATAATTTTTCACTCGCATGTCTGATTCAGGCACATAACATATCGAGACAGTCGAAATTGAACAACGGATTTTCTTGAGAATTTCAAATGGTCATAACTGTTCACTCGCATGTCCGATTCAGGCGCATAACATATCGAGACGCTCGAAATGGAACAACGGAAGCTCTCGAGAAATTCAAATGGTCATAACCTTTCACTCGCGTGTCCGATTCAGGCCCATAACATATCGAGACGCTCGAAATTGAACAACGGAAGCTCTCGAGAAATCTAAATGGTCATAACTGTCCACTAGGATTTCCGATTCAAGTGCATAACATATCGAGACGCTCGAAATTGAACAACGGAAGCTCTCAAGATATTCAAATGGTCATAACTTTTCACTCACATGTCCGATTCAGGTGCATAACATATCGTGACGCTCGAATTGAAAAACGGAAGCTCTCAAGATATTCAAATGGTCATAAATTTTCACTCACATGTACGATTCAGGCGCATAACATATCGAGACGATCGAAATTGAACAACGGAAGCTCTCGAGAAATCTAAATGGTCATAACTTTTCACTCGGATTTCCGATTCAGGTGCATAACATATCGAGACGCTCGAAATTAAACAACAGAAGCACTGGAGATATTCAATTGGTCATAACGTTTCACTCGGATGTCCAATTCGGGGACATATTATATCAAGACGCTAGAAATTGTACAACGGAAGCTCTCGATGAATTCGAATGGTCATAAATTTTCACTCACATGTCCGATTCAGGCGCATAACATATCGAGACGCTTGAAATGGAACAACGGAAGCTCTCGAGAAATTCAAATGGTCATAACCTTTCACTCGCGTGTCCGATTCAGGCCCATAACATATCGAGACGCTCGAAATTGAACAGCAGAAGCTCTCGAGAAATTCAAACGGTCATAATTTTTCACTCGCATGTCCGATTCAGGCATATAACATATCGAGACAATCGTAACTGACAACGGATTTCTTGAGAATTCCAATGTCAAACTGTCACTCGCAGTCCGATTCAGGCGCATAACATATCGAGACGCTCGAAATTGAACACCGGATGTACTCGAGAAATTCAAATGGTCATAACTTTTCACTCGCATGTCCGATTCAGGCCCATAACATATCGAGACGCTCGAAATTGAACAGCGGAAGCTCTCGAGAAATTCAAATGGTCATAATTTTTCACTCGCATGTCCGATTCAGGCGCATAACATATCGAGACGCTCGAAATTGAACAACGGAAGCTCTCGAGAAATTCAAATGGTCATAACTTTTCACTCGCATGTCCGATTCAGGCGCATAACATATCGAGACGCTAGAAATTTAACACCGGAAGCTCTCGAGAAATTCAAATGGTCATAACTTTTCACTTGCATGTCCGATTCAGGAACATAGCG
>NC_038252.2:17744160-17745641 GCF_000004515.6 Glycine max | reverse complement strand
AAGGTCATAACTATTCACTCGGATTTCCGATTGAGGTGCATAACACATCGAGACGCTCGAATTGAACAACGGAAGCTCTCGAGAAATTCAAATGGTCATAACTTTTCACTCACATATCCGATTCAGGCGCATAACATATCGAGACGCTCGAAATTGAACAACGGAAGTTCTCGAGAAATCTAAATGGTCATAAGTTTTCACTCGGATTTCCGATTCATGTGCATAACATATCGAGACGCTCGAAATTGAACAACGAAAGCACCAGAGATATTCAAATGGTCATAACTTTGGGGTCGGATGTCCGATTCGGGGAGGGGAGGGATATCAAGACGCTAGAAATTGTACAACGGAAGCTCTCGAGAAATTAAAATGGCCATAACCATTCACTCGCATGTCCGATTCAGGCGCATAACATATCGAGACGGTCAAAATTTAACAACGAATGTTCTCAAGAAATTCAAATGGTCATAACTTTTAAATCCAATGTCCGATTCAAGTGCATAGCGATTCAAGATGCTAGATATTGAACAACTGAAGCTCTCGATAAATTAAAATGGTCATAACTTTTTACTCGCATGTCCGATTCAGCCACATAACATATCGAGACGCTCGAAATTGAACAACGGATTTTCTTGAGAAATTCAAATGGTAATAACTGTTCACTCGCATGTCCAATTCAGGCGCATAACATATCAAGACGCTCGAAATTGAACTACAGATGTACTCGAGAAATTCAAATGGTCATAACTTTTCACTCGCATGTAAGATTCAGGCGCATAGCGTATCGAGATGCTAGAAATTGAACAACGGAAGTTCTCGAGATATTCAAATGGTCATAACTTTTCACTCACATGTCTGATTCAGGCGCATAACATATCGAGACGCTCAAAATTGAACAACGGAAGTTCTCGAGAAATTAAAATGGTCATTACTTTTCACTCGCATTTCCGATTCAGGCGTATACCAGATTGAGACGCTCGAAATTGAACAACGGAAGCTCTCGAGAAATCTAAATGGTCATAACTTTTCACTCGCATTTCCGATTCAGGGGCATAACATATCGAGACGCTCGAAATTGAACAACTGAAGCTCTCGAGATATTCAAATGGTCATAACTTTTCACTCGGATGTCCGATTCGAGGACATATTATATCAAGACGCTAGAAAGTGTACAAAGGAAGCTCTCGAGGAATTCGAATGGTCATAAATTTTCACTCACATGTCCGATTCAGGCGCATAACATATCGAGACGCTAGAAATTTTACAACAAAAGCTTTCGAGAAATTCAAATCGTCATTACTTTTCATTCGCATGTCCGAAAAATTTCTCGAAAAATTGAACAACGGAATTTCTCGAAAAATTTAATGGTCATAACTTTTAACTCGGATTTCCGATTCATGTGCATACATATCTAGACTCTCGAATTTGATCAACGGATTTTCTCGAGAAATTCAATGGCATAACTTATCATTTGCATGTCA
>NC_038252.2:17740349-17741706 GCF_000004515.6 Glycine max | reverse complement strand
CGAGACGCTAGAAATTGAACAACGGAAGCTCTCGAGAAATTCAAATGGTCATACCTTTTCACTCGCATGTCCGATTCAGGCACAAAACATATCGAGACGCTCGAAATTGAACAACGGATTTTCTTGAGAAATTCAAATGGTCATAACTGTTCACTCGCATGTCAGATTCAGGCGCATAGTGTATCGAGATGCTAGAAATTGAACAACGGAAGTTCTCGAGATATTCAAATGGTCATAACTTTTCACTCACATGTCTGATTCAGGCGCATAACATATCGAGACGCTCAAAATTGAACAACGGAAGATCTCGAGAAATTAAAATGGTCATAACTTTTCACTCGGATTTCCGATTCAGGCGCATACCATATCGAGACGCTCGAAATGGAACAACGAAAGCACTAGAGATATTCAAATGGTCATAACTTTTCACTCGGATGTCTGATTCGGGGACATATTATATCAAGACGCTAGAAATTGTACAATGGAAGCTCTCGAGAAATTAAAATGGTCATAACCATTTACTCGCATGTCCGATTCAGGCGCATAACATATCGAGACGGTCGAAATTTAACAACGAATCTTCTCAAGATTTTCAAATGGTCATAACTTTTAAATCCAATGTCCGATTCAAGTGCATACCGATTCAAGATGCTAGATATTGAAAAACTAAAGCTCTCGATAAATTAAAATGGTCATAACTTTTTACTCGCATGTCCGATTCAGGCACATAACATATCGAGACGCTCGAAATTGAACAACGGATTTTCTTGAGAAATTCAAATTGTCATAACTGTTCACTCGCATGTCCAATTCAGGCACATAACATATCGAGACGCTCGAAATTGAACTACGGATGTACTCGAGAAATTCAAATGGTCATAACTTTTCACTCGCATGTAAGATTCAGGCGCATAGCGTATCGAGATGCTAGAAATTGAACAACGGAAGTTCTCGAGATATTCAAATGGTCATAACTTTTAACTCACATGTCTGATTCAGGCGCATACCATATTGAGACGCTCGAAATTGAACAACGAAAGCTATCGAGAAATCTAAATGGTCATAACTTTTCACTCGCATTTCCGATTCAGGTGCATAACATGTCGAGACGCTCGAAATTGAACAACGGAAGCTCTCGAGATATTCAAATGGTCATAACTTTTCACTCGCATTTCCGATTCGGGGACATATTATATCAAGACGCTAGAAATTGTACAAAGGAAGCTCTCGAGGAATTCGAATGGTCGTAACCATTCACTCGCATGTCCGATTCAGGCGCATAACATATCGAGACGGTCGAAATTGAACAACGAATGTTCACAAGAGATTCAAATGGTCATAACTTTTAAATCCAATG
>NC_038252.2:17739525-17740173 GCF_000004515.6 Glycine max | reverse complement strand
CTCGCATGTCCGATTCAGGCGCATAACATATCGAGACGCTCGAAATTGAACAACGGATGTACTCGAGAAATTCAAATGGTCATAACTATTCACTCGCATGTCCGATTCAGGCGCTTAGCGTATCGAGATTCTAGAAATTGAACAACGGAAGATCTCGAGATATTCAAATGGTCATAAATTTTCACTCACATGTCCGATTCAGGCGCATAACATATCGAGACGCTCGAAATTGAACAACGGATGCTCTCGAGAAATTTAAATGGTCATAACTTTTCACTCGCATTTCTGATTCAGCGCATACCATATTGAGACGGCTGAAATTGAACAACGGAAGCTATCGAGAAATCTAAATGGTCATAACTTTTCACTCGCATTTCCGATTAAGGTGCATAACATATCGAGACGCTCGAAAATGAACAACGGAAGCTCTCGAGATATTCAAATGGTCATAACGTTTCACTCGGATGTCCGATTTGGGGACATATTATATCAAGACGCTAGAAATTATACAACGGAAGCTCTCGAGGAATTCGAATGGTCATAAATTTTCACTCACATGTCCGATTCAGGCGCATAACATATCGAGACGCTCGAAATGGAACAACGGAAGCTCTCGAGAAATTCAAATGGGTCATAACATTTCACTCG
>NC_038252.2:17731997-17738648 GCF_000004515.6 Glycine max | reverse complement strand
CGGATTTTTCGAGAAATTAAATGGTCATAACTTTTCACTCGCATATCCGAATCAGCGCATACCATATTGAGACGCTCGAAATTGAACAACGGAAGCGCTCGAGATATTCAAATGGTCATAACTTTTCACTCGCATGTCTGATTCGGGGACATATCATATCAAGACGCTAGAAATTGTACAACGGAAGCTCTCGAGAAATTAAAATGGTCGTAACCATTCACTCGCATGTCCGATTCAGGCGCATAACATATCGAGACGGTCGAAATTGAACAACGAATGTTCACGAGAAATTCAAATGGTCATAACTTTTAAATCCAATGTCCGATTCAAGTGCATAGCGAATCAAGATGCTAGAAATTGAACAACGGAAGCTCTCGATAAATTAAAATGGTCATAACTTTTTACTTGCATGTCCGATTCAGGCGCATAACATATTGAGACGCTCGAAATTGAACAACGGATATTTTCGAGAAATTCAAATGGTCGTAACTTTTCACTCGCATGTCCGATTCAGGCGCATAACATATCGAGACGCTCGAAATTGAACAACGGATGTACTCGAGAAATTCAAATGGTCATAACTATTCACTCGCATGTCCGATTCAGGTGCATAACATATCGAGACGGTCGAAATTGAACAACGAATGTTCTCAAGAAATTCAAATGGTCATAACTTTTCACTCACATGTCCGATTCAGGCGCATAACATATCGAGACGCTCGAAATTGAGCAACGGATGCTCTCGAGAAATTTAAATGGTCATAACTTTTCACTCGCATTTCCGATTCAGCGCATACCATATTGAGACGCTCGAAATTAAACAACGGAAGCTCTCGAGAAATCTAAATGGTCATAACTTTTCACTCGCATTTCCGATTAAGGTGCATAACATATCGAGATGCTCGAAATTGAACAACGGAAGCTCTCGAGATATTCAAATGGTCATAACTTTTCACTCGGATGTCCGATTTAGGGACATATTATATCAAGACGCTAGAAATTATACAACGGAAGCTCTCGAGGAATTTGAATGGTCATAAATTTTCACTCACATGTCCGATTCAGGCGCATAACATATCGAGACGCTCGAAATGGAACAACGGAAGCTCTCGAGAAATTCAAATGGTCATAACCTTTCACTCGCGTGTCCGATTCAGGCCCATAACATATCGAGACGCTCGAAATTGAACAGCAGAAGCTCTCGAGAAAATTCAAACGGTCATAATTTTTCACTCGCATGTCCGATTCAGGCACATAACATATCGAGACGCTCGAAATTGAACAACGGATTTTCTTGAGAAATTCAAATTGTCATAACTGTTCACTCGCATGTCCAATTCAGGCACATAACATATCGAGACGCTCGAAATTGAACTACGGATGTACTCGAGAAATTCAAATGGTCATAACTTTTCACTCGCATGTAAGATTCAGGCGCATAGCGTATCGAGATGCTAGAAATTGAACAACGGAAGTTCTCGAGATATTCAAATGGTCATAACTTTTAACTCACATGTCTGATTCAGGCGCATACCATATTGAGACGCTCGAAATTGAACAACGAAAGCTATCGAGAAATCTAAATGGTCATAACTTTTCACTCGCATTTCCGATTCAGGTGCATAACATGTCGAGACGCTCGAAATTGAACAACGGAAGCTCTCGAGATATTCAAATGGTCATAACTTTTCACTCGCATTTCCGATTCGGGGACATATTATATCAAGACGCTAGAAATTGTACAAAGGAAGCTCTCGAGGAATTCGAATGGTCATAAATTTTCACTCACATGTCCGATTCAGGCGCATAACATATCGAGACGCTAGAAATTGTACAACGAAAGCTTTCGAGAAATTCAAATCGTCATAACTTTTCATTCGCATGTCCGATTCAGGCGCATAGCGTATGGAGACGCTCGAAATTGAACAACGGAATTTCTCGAGAAATTTAAATGGTCATAACTTTTAACTCGGATTTCCGATTCATGTTAATAACATATCGAGACGCTCGAAATTGATCAACAGATTTTGTCGAGAAATTCAAATGGTCATAACTTTTTCATTCGCATGTCAAATTGAGGCTCATAACATATCGAGACGCTAGAAATTGAACAACAGAAGCTCTCAAGAAATTCAAAACGTTATAACTTTTCACTCGGATGTTCGATTCGAGGGCATATCATGTCTACACGCTAGAAATTGAACAACAGACGCTCTCGAGAAATTAAAATGGAGATAACCTTTAACTCGCATGTCCGATTCAGGCGCATAACATTTCGAGACGCTCGAAATTGAACAACAGAAGCTCTCGAGAAATTCAAATGGTCATAACTTTTCACTCGGATGTCCGATTCAGGCGCATAACATATCGAGACGCTAGAATTGAACAACGGAAGCTCTCGAGAAATCTAAATGGTCATAACTTTTCACTCGGATTTCCGATTCAGGTTCATAACATATCGAGACGCTCGAAATTGAACAACGGAAGCTCTCGAGATATTCAAATGGTCATAACTTTTCACTCACATGTCCGGTTCAGGCGCATAACATATCGAGATGCTCGAAATTGAACAACGAAAGCTCTCGAGAAAATAAAATGGTCATAACCTTTCAATCGCATTTCTGATTCAGGCGCATACCATATTGAAACGCTCGAAATTGAACAACGGATGTTCTAGAGAAATTCCAATGGTCTTAACTTGTCACTCGCATGTCCGCTTTAGGCGCATAGCATATCGAGACGCTAGAAATTGAACAATGGAAGCTCTCGAGAAATTAAATTGGACATAACTTTTCACTCGCATTTCCGATTCGGGTGCATACCATATGGAGACGCTTGAAATTAAACAACGGAATTTCTCGAGAAATCTAAATGGTCATAACTTTTCACTCGGATTTTCGATTCAGGTGCATAACATATCGAAACGCTCGAAATTGAACAACGAAAGCTCTCGAGATATTCAAATGGTCATAACTTTTCACTCACATGTTCGATTCAGGCGCATCGCGTATCGAGACGCTCAAAATTGAACAACGGAAGATCTCGAGAAATTAAAATGGTCATAACATATCACTCGGATTTCCGATTCAGGTGCATAACATATCGAAACGCTCGAAATTGAACAACGAAAGAACTAGAGATATTCAAATGGTCATAACTTCTCACTCGGATGTCCGATTCAGGCGCATAACATATCGAGACGCTAGAATTGAACAACGGAAGCTCTCGAGAAATCTAAATGGTCATAACTTTTCACTCGGATTTCCGATTCAGGTTCATAACATATCGAGACGCTCGAAATTGAACAACGGAAGCTCTCGATATATTCAAATGGTCATAACTTTTCACTCACATGTCCGATTCAGGCGCATAACATATCGAGATGCTCGAAATTGAACAACGAAAGCTCTCGAGAAAATAAAATGGTCATAACCTTTCAATCGCATTTCTGATTCAGGCGCATACCATATTGAGACGCTCGAAATTGAACAACGGATGTTCTAGAGAAATTCCAATGGTCTTAACTTTTCACTCGCATGTCCGCTTTAGGCGCATAGCATATCGAGACGCTAGAAATTGAACAATGGAAGCTCTCGAGAAATTAAATTGGACATAACTTTTCACTCGCATTTCCGATTCGGGTGCATACCATATGGAGACGCTTGAAATTAAACAACGGAATTTCTCGAGAAATCTAAATGGTCATAACTTTTCACTCGGATTTTCGATTCAGGTGCATAACATATCGAAACGCTCGAAATTGAACAACGAAAGCTCTCGAGATATTCAAATGGTCATAACTTTTCACTCACATGTTCGATTCAGGCGCATCGCGTATCGAGACGCTAGAAATTGAACAACGGAAGCTCTCGAGAAATTCAAATGGTCATACCTTTTCACTCGCATGTCCGATTCAGGCACAAAACATATCGAGACGCTCGAAATTGAACAACGGATTTTCTTGAGAAATTCAAATGGTCATAACTGTTCACTCGCATGTCAGATTCAGGCGCATAGTGTATCGAGATGCTAGAAATTGAACAACGGAAGTTCTCGAGATATTCAAATGGTCATAACTTTTCACTCACATGTCTGATTCAGGCGCATAACATATCGAGACGCTCAAAATTGAACAACGGAAGATCTCGAGAAATTAAAATGGTCATAACTTTTCACTCGGATTTCCGATTCAGGCGCATACCATATTGAGACGCTCGAAATGGATAACGGAAGCTCTCGTGAAATCTAAGTGGTCATAACTTTTCACTCGGATTTTCGATTCAGGCGCATACCATATCGAGACAGTCGAAATTGAACAACGAAAGCACTAGAGATATTCAAATGGTCATAACTTTTCACTCGGATGTCCGATTCGGGGACATATTATATCAAGACGCTAGAAATTGTACAACGGAAGCTCTCGAGAAATTTAAATGGTCATAACCATTCACTCGCATGTCCGATTCAGGCGCATAACATATCGAGACGGTCGAAATTTAACAACGAATCTTCTCAAGATTTTCAAATGGTCATAACTTTTAAATCCAATGTCCGATTCAAGTGCATACCGATTCAAGATGCTAGATATTGAACAACTAAAGCTCTCGATAAATTAAAATGGTCATAACTTTTTACTCGCATGTCCGATTCAGGCACATAACATATCGAGACACTCGAAATTGAACAACGGATTTTCTTGAGAAATTCAAATTGTCATAACTGTTCACTCGCATGTCCAATTCAGGCACATAACATATCGAGACGCTCGAAATTGAACTACGGATGTACTCGAGAAATTCAAATGGTCATAACTTTTCACTCGCATGTAAGATTCAGGCGCATAGCGTTCGAGATGCTAGAAATTGAACAACGGAAGTTCTCGAGATATTCAAATGGTCATAACTTTTAACTCACATGTCTGATTCAGGCGCCTACCATATTGAGACGCTCGAAATTGAACAACGAAAGCTCTCGAGAAATCTAAATGGTCATAACTTTTCACTCGCATTTCCGATTCAGGTGCATAACATATCGAGACGCTCGAAATTGAACAACGGAAGCTCTCGAGATATTCAAATGGTCATAACTTTTCACTCGCATTTCCGATTCGGGGACATATTATATCAAGACGCTAGAAATTGTACAAAGGAAGCTCTCGAGGAATTCAAATGGTCATAAATTTTCACTCACATGTCCGATTCAGGCGCATAACATATCGAGACGCTAGAAATTGGACAACGGAAGCTTTCGAGAAATTCAAATCGTCATAACTTTTCATTCGCATGTCCGATTCAGGCGCATAGCGTATGGAGACGCTCGAAATTGAACAACGGAATTTCTCGAGATATTCAAATGGTCATAACTTTTCACTCGGATGTCCGATTCGGGGACATATTATATCAAGATGCTAGAAATTGTACAACGGAAGCTCTCGAGAAATTAAAATGGTCATAACCATTCACTCGCATGTCCGATTCAGGCGCATAACATATCGAGACGCTCAAAATTGAACAACGGAAGCTCTCGAGAAATCTAAATGGTCATAACTTTTCACTCGCATTTCCGATTCAGGTGCATAACATATCGAGACGCTCGAAATTGAACAACTGAAGCTCTCGAGATATTCAAATGGTCATAACTTTTCACTCGGATGTCCGATTCGGGGACATATTATATCAAGATGCTAGAAATATTACAACGGAAGCTTTCGAGGAATTCGAATGGTCATAAATTTTCACCCACATGTCCGATTCAGGCGCATAACATATCAAGACGCTCGAAATGGAACAACGGAAGCTCTCGAGAAAATCAAATGGTCATAACCTTTCACTCGCCTGTCCGATTCAGGCGCATAGCGTATCGAGACGCTCGAAATTGAACAACGGAATTTCTCGAGAAATTCAAACGGTCATAACTTTTCATTCGCATGTCAAATTGAGGCTCATAACATATCGAGACGCTAGAAATTGAACAACGGAAGCTCTCAAGAAATTCAAAACGTCATAACTTTTAACTCGCATGTCCGATTCAGGCGCGTAACATATCGAGAAGCTCGAAATTGAACAACGGATGTTCTCGAGAAATTCCAATGGTCTTAACTTTTCACTCGCCTGTCCAATTACGGCGCATAGCGTATCGAGACGCTCGAAATTGAACAACGGAAGCTCTCGACAAATCTAAATGGTCATAACTTTTCACTCGGATTTCCGATTTAGGTGCATAACATATCGAGACGCTCGAAATTGAACAACGAAAGCTCTTGAGATATTCAAATGGTCATAACTTTTCACTCACATGTTCGATTCAGGCGCATAACATATCGAGACGCTCGAAATTGAACAATGGATGTTCTGGAGAAATTCAAATGGTCTTAACTTTTCACTCACATGTTTGATTTAGGCGCATAACATATCGAGACGCTCGAAATTGAACAACGGAAGCTCTCGAGAAATTAAAATAGTTATAACTTTTCACTTGCATTTCCAATTCAGGTGCATAACATATCGAGACGCTCGAAATTGAACAACGGAAGCTCTCGAGAAATCTAAATGGTCATAACGTTTCACTCGGATTTCCGATTCAGGTGCATAACATATCGAGACGCTCGAAATTGAACAACGGAAGCACTCGAGATATTCAAATGGTCATAAC
>NC_038252.2:17727438-17731897 GCF_000004515.6 Glycine max | reverse complement strand
TCACTCGGATGTCCGAGTCGGGTACATGATTATATCAAGACGCTTGGATCTGTACTTACGTAAGCGATCGAGAAAGTTAAATGGTCATGACTATTCACTCGGATTTCCGATTCAGGTGCATAACATATCGAGACGCTCGTAATTGAACAACGAAAGCTCTCGAGAAATTAAAATGGTCATAACTTTTCACATGTTTGATTCAGGCGCATAACATATCGAGACGCTCGAAATTGAACAATGGATGTTCTGGAGAAATTCAAAACGTCTTAACTTTTAACTCGCATGTCCGATTCAGGCGCGTAACATATCGAGACGCTCGAAATTGAACAACGGATGTTCTCGAGAAATTCCAATGGTCTTAACTTTTCACTCGCCTGTCCAATTACGGCGCATAGCGTATCGAGACGCTAGAAATTGAACAACGGAAGCTCTCGACAAATCTAAATGGTCATAACTTTTCACTCACATGTTCGATTCAGGTGCATAACATTTCGAAACGCTCGAAATTGAACAGTGGATGTTCTCGAGAAATTCAAATGGTCTTAACTTTTCACTCGGATGTCCGATTCAGGCGCATAGCGTATCGAGACGCTAGAAATTGAACAACGGAAGCTCTCGAGAAATTAAATTGGTCATAACTTTTCACTCGCATTTCCGATTCAGGCGCATACCATATTGAGACGCTCGAAATTAAACAACGGAATTTGTCGAGAAATCTAAATGGTCATAACTTTTCACTCGGATTTTCGATTCAGGTGCATAACATTTCGAAACGCTCGAAATTGAACAACGGAAGCTCTCGAGAAATTGAAATGGTCATAACTTTTTACTCGCATGTCCGATTCAGGCGCATACCATATCGAGACGCTAGAAATTGAACAACGGAAGCTCTCGAGAAATTGAAATGGTCATAACTTTCACTCGCATGTCCGATTCAGGCGCATACCATATCGAGACGCTCGAAATTGAACAACGGATTTTCTCGAGAAAATCAAATGGTCATAACCTTTCACTCGCATGTTCGATTCAGGCTCATAACATATCGAGACGCTTGAAATTGAACAACAAATTTTCTCGAGAAATACAAATGGTCATAACTTTTCACTCGCATGTCCGATTCAGGCGCATAACATATCGAGACGCTCGAAATTGAACAACGGATGTTCTCGAGAAATTCAAATAGTCATAAATTTTCACTCGCGTGTCCGATTCAGGCGCATAGCTTATCGAGATGCTAGAAATTGAACAACGGAAGTTCTCGAGAAATTCAAACGGTCATAAGTTTTCACTCGCATGTCCGATTCAGGCACATTACATATCGAGACGCTCGAAATTGAACAGGAGAAGCTCTTGAGAAATGCAAACGGTCATAAGTTTTCACTCACATGTCCGATTCAGGCACATTACATATCGAGACGCTCGAAATTGAACAGGAGAAGCTCTCGAGAAATTCAAACGGTCATAAGTTTTCAGTCGCATGTCCGATTCAGGCGCATAACATATCGAGACGCTTGAAATTGAACAATGGAAGCTCTCGAGAAATCAAATGGTCATAACTTTTCACTCGCATATCCGATTCAGGCGCATAACGTATCGAGACGCTCGAAATTGAACAACAGATTTTCTCGAGAAATTCAAATGGTCATAACTTTTCACTCGCATGTCCGATTCAGGCACATCGCGTATCGAGACGCTATAAATTGAAGAGCAGAAGCTCTCGAGAAATTCAAACGGTCATAAGTTTTCACTCGCATGTCCGATTCAGGCACATTACATATCGAGACGCTCGAAATTGAACAGGAGAAGCTCTTGAGAAATGCAAACGGTCATAAGTTTTCAGTCGCATGTCCGATTCAGGCGCATACCATATCGAGACAGTCGAAATTGAATAAAGGAAGCTCTCGAGATATTCAAATGGTCATAACTTTTCACTCGGATGCCCAATTCGGGGACATATTATATCAAGACGCTAGAAATTGTACAACGAAAGCTCTCGAGAGATTCAAATCGTCATAACTTTTCACTCGCATGTCCGATTCGGGGACATAACATATCGAGACGCTAGAAATTGTACAACGGAAGCTCTCGAGAAATTCAAATGGTCATAACCTTTCACTCGCATGTCTGATTCAGGCGCATAACATATCGAGACACTCGAAATTAACTAACGGATGTTCTCGAGAAATTCAAATGGTCATAACTTTTCACTCGCATGTCCGATTCAGGCGCATAGCGTATCGAGACTCTAGAAATTGAACAACGGAAGCTCTCGAGAAATTAAAATGGTCATAAGTTTACACTCGCATATCCGATTCAGGCGCATAACATATCGAGACGCTCGAAATTGAACAACGGAAGCTCTCGAGATATTCAAATGGTCATAACTTTTCACTCACATGTCCGATTCAGGCGCATAGCGTATCGAGACGCTAGAAATTGAACAACGGAAGCTCTCGAGAAATTCAAATGGTCATAACTTTTCACTCGCATGTCCGGTTCAGGCGCATAACATATCGAGACGCTCGAAATTGAACAGGAGAAGCTCTCGAGAAATTCAAACGGTCATAAGTTTTAACTCGCATGTCCGATTCAGGCGCATAGCGTATCGAGATTCTAGAAATTGAACAACGGAAGCTCTCGAGAAATTAAAATGGTCATAACTTTACACTCGCATATCCGATTCAGGCGCATAACATATCGAGACGCTCGAAATTGAACAACGGAAGCTCTCGAGATATTCAAATGGTCATAACTTTTCACTCACATGTCAGATTCAGGCGCATGGCGTATCGAGACGCTAGAAATTGAATAAGAGAAGCTCTCGAGAAATTCAAATGGTCATAACTTTTCACTCGCATGTCCGATTCAGGCGCATAACATATCGAGATGCTCGAAATTGAACAGCAGAAGCTCTCGAGAAATTAAAATGGTCATAACTTTTCACTCGGATTTCCGATTCAGGTGCATAACATATCGAGACTGATGAGGACATGTTCAAGAGCAAGGGCAAGGATCCACTTGAAGGACTTGGAGGACCTATGACAAGGGCTAGAGCAAGGAAAGCCAAGGAAGCTCTTCAACAAGTGATGTCCATACTATTTGAATACAAGCCCAAGTTTCAAGGAGAAAAGTCCAAGGTTGTGAGTTGTATCATGGCCCAAATGGAGGAGGACTAAATGACACCACTTTGTCTCAATTTTAGAGTGTTTAGTTTGTCTAAATAATGGCCCAATCCTTGTAAAGTTGGCTGACCAAAAATATGTTTTGGGTTAATCAACTAAAAGGGCTTTAGTTAGTGTCGCAACCTACCCTTCGGCGGGAGGGCGACGCGAGACTCGCGGGATGCGTGTTCCACGAAAGGAATACGCGCGGAGTTGCCACCAACGTTTATTCGAGGAAAACGTCGGAAAAACCGGAAAAGACGCGATCTACGAACTTTTAAGTTGAAAGGTTCGGGAGTTGTATTTACGCACGGGGAAGGTATTAGCACCCCACACGTCCGTCCCCAGGGACGACAGCCTTTAATCGAATGTGCAAACATGACTTTGATTTTTACGTTCCCTTTTATGTCCTTATATCCTTTTTATATTTTTTCTTTTTTGTGGTCGACAACGGTGTTTCCCTTTGCTCCTACGTATTCCTCAATTTGGGATGAGAAAATCAGACCTACGTAGTTCTTTCTTTGTCAAGTGATTCTTTTTACTTTAAGAGGTGATCATTTTAAGGCGTTGGACCTTAAAAATGATCCATTTTTACTTAGTGAGAAAATGAAATGACAAACTTCAAAAGCCTATTTTTATGGACGAGTTTGACTAGGCGAGTTGATTTTAGCCTTAGTTTCACTTTAGTTATTAATCAATTCGATTAAGAATGAGAAATCCCAAAGAGAAAACGTCCGATTGATTTTCCGCTTTATTTTACTAAAAGATGTTTTTTTTTATTATTATATTTTTTTTACCTCTTTTTTGATTTCCAACGTGGTTACGGCACGACCGAACGGTCGGAATTCATTTTAACCGAAGTTAACGGATAATACAATTCAAACGTTCGGTGAAAATTTATTTTATTTTTAAGTTAAGCGAGAAATGACTTAAGTAAAATGGCTTAAGCACGTCAAGAGGGGGTATAAAAAGTAAACAAAACGAGAATAAAAATGCACGAAACACAATGTGGACCACTACGGGTACATAGAATGAATCGAAAAGCTTGGTTCGAGGTACTTACCCGTTGAAGATCGAAGAACGATGAAGAACGAATGAAGAACGTCGAAGAACGGTCGAAACCTTTGCGAAATTCTTCACGGAAAACGTTACGGAAACGTTTCGGAAGCGCCTCGGTTTAGATTTTCTTCACGGAAACAATTTTTCCAAGCAAATTCAAAAGAGAGAGAAGTGCCAAAGGGGCTGAACCTTTTGAAACAGCTCCCCCCTCCCTTATTTATAGAAAAAAGGGAGGTGCT
>NC_038252.2:17719875-17722413 GCF_000004515.6 Glycine max | reverse complement strand
AGGTGGCTTCATTCATTCAAAGGTAATAGTCTTAAGACATGGGATGAAGTAGTGGAGAAATTTCTGAAGAAATATTTCCCTGAGTCTAAGACTGCCGAAGGCAAAGCTGCTATCTCTTCTTTTCATCAATTTCCCGATGAATCTTTGAGTGAGGCTTTGGAAAGATTATGTGGTTTATTGAGAAATGTTGGATCAAGTGGCCTCAAAATAATTAAGAAGGTGGGGTTGAATTAATTATTCCTAAACCTTTACTAATTAAAATATTACTCTTCTAAGGCTTTTACTATGTTGTTAAGTAAATAAAGAGTAGTAAGAAACTTAACCAAAAGTAAAAGCGGGAATTAAAATGCACAGCGGAAATTAAAAGAGTAGGGAAGAAGGAGACAAACACACAAGAGCTTTTATACTGGTTCAACAACAACCCGTGCAGTCGCAACGTGCCCTTTTGCGGGCGAGCGAGGCGAGACTCACGGGTGCGCTTTCCAAAGGAGGAAAGATGCGCGGATTCGCCACCAACGTTTATTTGTGGAAAACGTCGGGAAAACCGAAGGAAACTGGTCAAAAATGAAAATTCTAAGTTCGGGAGTTCTATTTACGCTTGAGGAAGGTATTAGCACCTCTTACGTTTGTCTCGAAGGACAACATCCTATTTTTTAGAATTGTGGAAATTGTGTTACCTTTACTTTATTTCTTTTTATTTTTTGAGGTCGACAAAAGCGGGGCTCTTGCTCCTACGTACCCTCCATCAAAGAGGAAATCAGACCTACGTAGTTCTTTCTTATGCGTGAATCAAGTGATTCTTTTTACTTGAAAGGTGATCATTTTAAGGCATTGGACCTTAAAAATGATCCATTTTACTTGGTAAGAAACTGAAATGATAAACTTTCAAAACCCTATTTTTTGTGGACGAGCTTGACTAGGCGAGTTGATTTTAGCCTTAGTTTCACTTTAGTTATTAGTCAATTCAATTAAGAATGAGAAATCCCAAAGAGAAAACGTCCGATTGATTTTTCGCTTTATTTTACTAAAAGGGTATTTTTTATTATTATATTATTATTTTACCTCTTTTTTGATTTCCAACGTGGTTACGGCACGACTGAACGGTCGGAATTCATTTTAACCGAAATAAACGGATGATACAATTCAAACGATCGGTGGAAATTTATTTTATTTTTAGATTAGGCGAGAAATGACTTAAATAAATGACTTAAGCACGTCAAAAATGGGTATAAAAAGCGAATGAAAACGAGAATAAAAATACATGAAACACAATGTGGACCACCACGGGTACATAGAATGAATTGAAAAGCTCGGTTTGAGGTACTTACCCGTTGAAGACTGAAGAAAACGAAGAACGAACGAGGAATGTTGAAGAACGGTCGAGAATCTTCGCGTAATTACTCACGGAAACGTTACGGAAACGTTACGGAAGCGCCTCGGCTTGGATTTTCTTCACGGAAACAATTTTCCTCAGCAAATTTAAGAGAATACGAAATGCCAAGAAGGCTGAACCCCTTTTCTTCTTCACTCCTCCCCCTATTTATAGCAAAATAGGGGAGGAGCTTCCCACCCAGCTTGCCCAGGCGAGCAAGGTTGCTTCCTCCAGAAGCAACAGTCTTCTGAAGGAAGGATCTGGAAGGCCCAAGTGGGCCAGATTGCTATTTGTACCCCCCTTTTTACTAAATGCTCCCCCCCTTTTATTTTTTTTTTGGTAATTCTTTTTCCGTAACGTTACGAAACTTTACGAATTTCATAATGATACTTATTTACCTTCCGCAAGGTTACGAATCCTTACGGATTATGTATTTACTCTTTTTTAGCTTTCGGAGAAGTTACGGAAACTCACGGATTGCGCAAAAACACATCTTTTCGATTTCCGTCACATTACGGAATTTCACGGATCGCGCAAGCCTGCTTCCTTTTGATTTTCGGCACGTCTCGGGACTTCACATATTGTGCAACCAAGGGTGCCAAGTATCTTGAAGCGGCCAATCAAAGGTTGTATATCATCAAATAACAATCCCCGGACGAAATTAGGGTATGACAGTTGCCCCTCTTTACTTACCTCTCATCAGAGATAAGAGGAAAGCAAAGATAAGACACTGATTTCGTTCGTCCTGCCCTTTCCGTGATGACGACTCTCGTCTCTACTCCTTCTTCTTTTCTGCACAACACAAAACAAAATACAAACAACAACAAGAACAAAAAACTATACATATACACATTTGGGAAAGGAAACAATCGGGAACATAACAAAGATCACATCTCCCAGCCAAGAGGATCCGCCCTTGATGATGAACAACTCTGGAGAATGGAGGATTGCACTAGAGGGTCCTCACTAGTCAATCATGAAGCATAACTCCAAACTCTTGGGTGGAGGACACATGAACGAAAACGCAATTCATGGGACTCCGAAAAAGGGTTGAGAATGGAGAATTGCACTAAGCAATCACTACGCATGGCTCCAAACTCGTAGGTGGAGGACGCATGAACGAAAACGCAATTCATGGGCTCCGAAAAAGGATTGAGAATGGAGAA
>NC_038252.2:17712371-17716081 GCF_000004515.6 Glycine max | reverse complement strand
CAGACGGCAGCTCTTTCGATGTGGTGAGAGACTGGAAACCGCTGATGAAATTTTCTCATAACCGTAAATGAGATTTTGGATGTTAGCATTTCGTTTCTAAACAACCATTTAGAGGAAACACTGGGTCCAACAAAGATAGGAGAAAATTACTCAAAGTGTATCAATCTCACACAGGTAAGTGTTTTATCCTAATTCCGAACCATGGATATGTCATGACTTGATTTTGCAAATCATTTCCTATCAAATTAAAGATTACATGCGTGATCATGGATCAATAGGACTTATTTTGGGAACGGTTTTTAGGTGGGGAATTTGGCTTTGAGTTTTTTTGCCTTTTGATTTTTGTTGGCTTTTTCTTTTTCTGTTTTTTTTTTGTTTAGTGCGGGGCGAAAAAGTCGCTAGCGCACGGGATTTTGGTTGGTAATCAAAGGGAGAAGACCATTTTAGGTCACGGTTTCCTTTCCTTCTTTTTGTTCATTGGGTGACAATTCTATACTGTTCAGATATTGTCTGGTCCAAAGACCTCTCTGCATATTTCTTCTGGTTTCTTTGACCAGGAGCTTCCTTCTTCTTTACTTTCTCCCATTCTTTGGTTGGGAATTTTCTTCCTTTTCTTTTTTGCTTCCTCCCACTCTTTGATTGGGAATTTCCTTTCCTTCCCTTTTTTGCTTTCTCTTTGGTTGGGAATTTCCTTTCCCTTTTTTTGCTTTCTCTTTGGTTGGGAATTTCCTTTCCCTTTTTTTGCTTCCGAGGGTAAGGTTTATGGTGAGTCAGGATTTTGGCTCAAGGCTTGTAGCACGGCTGGACATGATACATGTCAGGGTTTGGTTTGGCTCAAGGATAAAAAGGGATGCCCCACATTATTTCCATGACACAAATGCAAAAATGATGATTTGGAAATTTTATGCAAAACTTGGTCATGCATGCACCTATGTGGACGCTCAAGTGTCAAATTTTTATGGTCATGTGATGCTAGGGCTCAGGATTCATTTCCTCTATTTTGGTTAACCCAATGTTTCCAAAATATGTTCTTTTATCAATTTGTGCATTCATCCGAGTCCATTTTGGGCGTCTAGGAAAATCTTCACAGCATTCACCCTTCAGGTGTATACACATTTTTTCAAAAACTAGTTATGATCAGTGAATTTTTCCAAAGAAAAGTTGGAAGTCATCTCTTTTCAAAAGCATGTTGGTTTTTCAGCTAGACAACTTATTTTTCTTTTTTCTCTCTTTTTTTCTTACTTGCTTTCTTTTTCCTTATTTGCTCTCTTTTTCTTTACTTGCTCTCTTTTTTCCTCTTTTGTTCTCTTTTCCATTTCATTTTTTCTTTTCTATTTTTATTTTTATCATGATTTTTGTTTATTTTACATATATATTTTTTGGACGATGTTCCTAAACGAAGAACTCTACAAGGTTCCAGAATTTCAAACATCATCGATAGTAATGATATATAAACACTAACGCAACAATCTAAAAATGTATGCGCTGTACAAATGACAATTGAAACAACAAAAACAAACATTAGTCTCTCAAGTCAAAGCAATAACATAGAATAAAAATGATAAAAGAAATATGAAAGAAAACATGAATTTGGGGATCTCCCAGTCACGTATCTCCACTCCCTCCCAAGAAGTCAAGCAAATCGGCCATCTCCTCATCCTCGTGGGCCTCTTCTCCATCGCCGGGAGCTTCTGGGGGTGCCTCTCCTGCTTGGGCCTCGGGCCAATCTCCGGGCCATGCAACCTCTGCCCTGAACTGGTCTGGACTAGGGCATGAAAAAGAAGCGAAGCCCTGGCTCTGCATGCTAAGGCTCATCTGGTACAGACAATCATGGGTCTGTACATGTGCTCGGTGGTTGGCCGCCTGCTGGCGAACCAAATGCCGTAAATACTGCTCCATGTCAAATGCCCCAGCCTGGCCAGCCTGATGAGGTGGTGGTGGCGCGCCTGCAGCCTGTGGAGCATCACCCTGAGCCTGTCTCTGGGTACAGTACTTCTCAATAAAAGCCCGGGTGATGGGCGGCCGAATCACCTTGGTAGGTGCAGCGGGGACTCCGAACGACTGGCAGAGTCCTGTGATCAGTGCGGGGAATCCCAGGGCCCTGTTGGACTTGTCTGGGTCCAAAGGGTGCCTAGTAGGCGCCATACCTGCAAAAATATAGATGGCATCAGCGATCAACTGAGCCACATGGATGCTCATCCGTGTCAGGATGGCGTACACCAGCTGACACTTCGGCATGGGAAGGTCGGAATTATGATCGGTGGGCAGGATATTGCTGAGGAGCAACGTCATCCATATCTGGGTCAGGGTGGTCATGTTGGTGCGCATGATTCGCACTCGCCTCCCTGCAGCAGTCCGGGCAAAATCCTGCCCCGGTATACATAGCAGCTGGGCGATGGCCTCCTCATCGAACCCATCAGATTGGTTCCTCCTCTGGCCATACTCACATTCCTGGCCCTCTTCCAACACCAACGAATATCCCAGGAGCTGACCGATAGCGTCGGCATCAAACGGGATCCACTGACCCCTTACCCAGGATCTCATGTCACGCACGCCCTCCTCTGTTGGCCAAGCATTGGCATAAAACTCAAGGACTATTTCTGGATCAAACTTGGCCATGGGAGTAACCAGTGATGTCCACCGTCGGCGCCCTATTTCCTCCTGGAAATCAGTATACTCGTCGTCCCTGAGCTGGACCCGTCGCTCCCGGAGAAACAACCATCCCTTGATGGCCTCGAAGCGCTGCTGGTGTACAGCGCTCCTAAAGCGGTGACTGTCATACTCCGGAGCGGAACTAGTTCCTTCGGCTGCCTTGTCCTTCCTGGACCTCTTTGAGGCAAGCTTCCTCGGGGCCATTTCCTGCGAAGGCAAACATTTGGAAAGTTAGTTTTACCAGTGGGACACTACTAAAAAAAAATGGCATACAACCTCCTCCCATAAATACAAACATCAATGTAAATTTAGAGCAAGCTTATGCGCATATTTCCTTACGAACGTTCACTTGCACAAGACATTCTATTAACTAAGAAAAATGCACCCATATACAATCAAGGCAGCTTCGTTACCTAGATTATTTACATGTACTTCCAAGGTGTATTTGTTACTTACATCACACACATTTCCTTGGCTAAATTTACATACATGCATACTCAAAGCATTTTGGGGTACCAAAAATTGCACATGTGCACATCTTGGTATTTCTAATACCTATACATGCACAAACTTCATGATGAATCTTGACTATCTACACAATAAGGTGCTACATTTCATGTTCTTTTCAAGATTTTGCTACCTAAAGCCGCATGCAAATTCAAGTATATTTTCCTTTGCTGACTAAAATTGTATTCAAATTAAAAGGTATATATTTTTTTTGTAATGTATTTTCTTTACATAACATGCAACATTTATATATATATATATATATATATATATATATATATATATATATATATATATATATATATATATATATATATATATATATATATATATATATATATATATATATATATATATATATATATATATATATATATATATATATATATATATATATATATATATATATATATATATATATATATATATATATATATATATACATATATATATATATATATATATATATATATATATATATATACATATATATATAGATATATATATATATACATATATCTATATATATATATATATATATATATATATAT
>NC_038252.2:17698544-17710769 GCF_000004515.6 Glycine max | reverse complement strand
AAAAAAGAAGGCCCCGGAACCGGCGAGACTGAGCCGGTCCGACTCTACTCAACGGTACACAGCTCCATCCCATATACCAATGAGAACGGCGTTGCCCCAGTTGACGTTCGCATTGAAGTCCGGTAACCGTGTAACGCGAATGGGAGCATTTCGTGCCAATCCTTGTATGACACGGTCATCTTTTGGATAATCTTTTTGATATTCTTATTGGCCGCTTCCACGGCTCCATTCATCTTTGGCCGGTAGGGTGTGGAATTGTGATGCTGGATTTTAAACTCCTCGCACATTTCCCCCATCATCTTGTTATTCAGGTTGGTGCCTTTGTCCGTGATAATCTTCCTTGGCAAACCATATCGGCAGATGATCTCTTTCTTAATGAACCTGATCACCACATTCCTCGTGACATTGGTATATGAAGCCGCCTCGACCCACTTGGTGAAATAATCTATCGCTACGAGGATGAAGCGATGACCATTCGAGGCCTTGGGCTCAATGGCCCCGATGACATCTATTCCCCACATGGAGAAAGGCCAAGGGGCGGACATGACATTCAGAGGATGTGGTGGGGCATTGACATTATCTGAGAATGCTTGACATTTGTGGCATTTCCTCACATGGACACAACAATCACTTTCCATGGTAAGCCAGTAATAACCTGCTCTTAGGATCTTCCTGGCCATAGCATGCCCGTTGGCGTGCGTTCCAAACGAGCCCTCATGGACTTCCTCGATCATGTGATTTGCCTCCTTGGCATCCACACACCGCAGGAGTGTCATGTCGTGATTTCTTTTATACAGTATGCTTCCGCTCATGAAGAAACCGGCTGCCAACCTTCTCAATGTCCTTTTATCGTTGTCGGCAATCTCTGGCGGGTATTCTTTGCTTACGACATACCGCTTGATGTCGAAATACCAAGGCTTTCCGTCCCATTCCTCTTCCACTTGGCAACAATGCGCGGGTTTGCCACGACACCAAAATTCAATGTAGGGTAGATCCCCGTGCGGTGTTAGCTGGAACATAGACGCCAACGTAGCAAGTGCATCCGCCATTTGATTTTCCTCGCGGGGAACATGATGGAAGGAGATCTCATCGAAGGTCTTAGCCAATTCCTTGATATAGGCTTTGTAGGGTATCAGCTTGGGATCTCTAGTTTCCCATTCCCCTCTCAGCTGATGGATTACCAACGCTGAGTCGCCGTACACCTTGAGTAGTTTGACATTGGAGTCAATTGCTGCCTGGACGGCTAGGGCACATGCTTCATATTCGGCCATGTTGTTGTTGCAGTCGAATCCTAGCCTGGCTGTGAAAGGTACACATTGATTGTCCGGAGAGACCAACACTGCCCCAACGCCATGACCTAGAATGTTTGACGCTCCGTCAAACCATACAGTCCATTTGTCCCGATCTTCGTCCAATTTTTCCTCGAACAAGGCCATGATGTCCTCATCCGGGAATTCAGGATGCATGGGCTGGTAGTCGTTAAGAGGTTGTTGAGCCAAATAATCTGCCAAAGCGCTTCCTTTTATCGCCTTTTGGGTGACGTAGACTATATCAAACTCAGATAGCAAGACTTGCCACCGGGCGATTCGTCCTGTGAGAGCTGGCTTTTCAAAGATGTACTTAACCGGGTCCATTTTGGATATCAACCAGGTAGTATGGCTCAGCATGTACTGCCTTAGGCGATGGGATGCCCATACTAAAGCACAACACGTTCTTTCGAGCAAGGAGTAATTCATCTCACAGGTCGTGAACTTCTTACTTAGGTAGTAAACAGCGCGCTCTTTCTTCCGGATTCGTCATGTTGCCCCAGCATACACCCCATTGACTCGTCCAAGATTGTCATGTACAAAATGAGAGGCCTTCCAGGTACTGGTGGCATAAGCACGGGAGGATTCATTAGGCACTTTTGATCCTTCCAAAAGCCTCTTGGCAATCCTCATTCCAGATCAGTTTGGTTTTTGCGCAAGAGTTTAAACAACGGCTCACAAATGGCGGTGAGCTGCGATATGAATCTGGCAATATAATTCAAGCGCCCCAGGAAACCTCGGACTTGCCTCTCTGTACGGGGTTCTGGCATCTCAAGGATAGCCTTCACTTTTTCGGGGTCTACCTCTATCCCTTTCTGGCTTACAACGAAACCAAGCAATTTCCCTGATTTGACCCCAAAGGTACACTTAGCGGGGTTCAACCTTAATTGATATTTCTTAAGCCTTTCGAACAACTTCCGCAGGTTGACAAGGTGTTCTTCCTCGGATTTAGATTTAGCAATTATGTCGTCCACGTAGACCTCGATCTCTTGATGCATCATATCATGGAACAAAGCTACCATGGCCCGTTGATAAGTTGCCCCGGCATTCTTGAGTCCAAAGGACATCACCTTGTAACAGAACGTCCCCACAGGGTGACGAAAGTAGTCTTTTCCATATCCTCGGGCGCCATCTTTATCTGATTGTAACCAGAGAAACCGTCCATGAAGGAAAATAAAGCGAAATTGGCCGTGTTATCTACGAGGATATCGATGTGTGGTAAAGGAAAATTGTCCTTGGGACTGGCCCGATTCAGGTCCCGATAATCACACACATTCGTACTTTCCCATCTTTTTAGGACCGGTACGATGTTGGCAACCCATTCTGGATACCGAGCGACGGCCAGAAATCCAGCGTCAAATTGCTTCTTCACTTCTTCTTTATCTTCAAGGATGTTTCGGGCTTCATCCTTCCTCAATTTCTGTTTACCGGGGAACACTCGGGATTTAGAGGTAATCGGTGCTGTACAATGTCAGAACTCAAACCGGGCATATCTTGGTATGACCAAGCAAAGATGTCTTGGTAGTCTTTTAGCAGGATTATTAATTCTTCACGGATAGGTGCGGTAATACCTGTACCTATCTTACTTCCCTTTTTCCACTGCCAATTCCTAAGTCTACTAGCTCTGTTTCTTCTTGATGAGGCCCCATTTCTTGGTCCTCATGGGCGACCATTCTTTCTAATTCTGGGGGAAGTCCCACATCCTCATTTCCTTCATCTCCCGTTTGATTCATTTCTTGCTCGAAGTCGATAGGCGGGTCCCAGGTATTAGTACCTTCGGGGGACTCGTCATCGGATCTGCCGTTTCAGAAAAAGAAGTAAACATACAAATGAATGAGAATGGGTAGAGACCAGGAACAGATGAAGAAAGATCCTTGTATTATAAATTCAAAAACAAAAGACACAAAGCCTTAACAAAAGGAAAAACTCTAAAGCCTAGGCCCAACTATAGAGCTTTTAAAACCGTAAAGGTTTACATTATGCTCGTTGCGTAAATGCCGGGGCGTTCCTCCACTCGCCAATTTCCCAGCTGGAAATCAGGAGGGCATGGTCGTACTAAATCCAAAGTACTCGGAACATCATCTTCGCATATCGCGAACACTTGACCTTTGTCTCCCAGACCCGCGCTTATAAAGCTTCTACTTATGTGGCAGGGCGGGCTTCCTTCACTTTCTTGTCTCCAACGCGAGCTTTGACCACTGTTCTTCCTTCCCGCGATGCTTCTTTTCATGTCCGCCTGAGTGGGCTTATAGCCTAAACCATACTTCCCACGATTTCCTTGGGTATTTATGAGGCTAGTTATGCCGCCGTTGTCTTTGCCTAAACCCATCCCGGGTTCATAACCGTTCCCCAACATAACTCGGGCCATCATTACCGCTGCATCGGACAGACAAGGCTGCCTAAAGAGGGAGTCCACGGAGGAAATGCTGACCACCTCAAAAGACTGGAAAGCAGTTTCTAACGATTCTTCTGCGGCTTCCACATAAGGCATGGAGGATGGGCAGCTTACCAAGATGTCTTCCTCGCCTGACACGATGACCAAGTGCCCCTCCACTACGAATTTCAGCTTTTGGTGGAGTGTAGAAGGCACAACTCCCACTGAGTGGATCCACGGGCGCCCCAACAGACAGCTGTAAGGGGGGTTAATATCCATTATTTGGAAGGTGACTTGACAGGTGTGAGGGCCTATTTGTACTGGGAGATCGATCTCTCCCCTAACCTCTCGGCGAGTGCCGTCGAAGGCACGAACCACCATCGAACTTGGTTTTAAGTGGGAAGCATGGAATGGTAACTTCTCCAAAGTGCTCTTAGGCATCACGTTTAAACTGGAACCATTATCGATGAGCACCTTGGCTACGATATGGTCCATACACTTGACTGATACGTGTAAAGCCTTATTATGCCCTCTCCCCTCGGCGGGGATTTCTTCTTCGGCGAAGGCAAGATAGTTGTTGGCAGTGATATTGTTGACCAGCCCTCCGAAACCTTCTACCGAGATATCTTGGGCCACATGAGCCTCGTTCAGAACTTTTACTAGCAGAGCCCGATGAGGCTCGGAGCTCATAAGTAACTCCAACAGCGAGACCCTGGCCGGGGTTTTGTTGAGCTGTTCGATAACCTTGAATTCGCTCTGCTGAATTATCCGAAGGAACTCGCTGGCTTCCTCTAGCGACACCTCCTTTTTACCATCCTTTTTCTCCGGGGGGCCCTTTGCCGGAATATCTTTATTCGAAGCGTGGGGTGCTTCGCCATCTTGTTCCTCCACCACTTTTCCTTTTCCCTTGATGTCCGCGGGTTGGACTGGTAGGTCCGGAGGTGCGAACACACGACCACTACGGGTCACACCACTCAGTCCCGTGATATTTGTTACTTTAGCTGACAGCGAGCTGACGTCAGTGGCTTCTTCTTCCTTCTCCCTCGGAGGTGTATATCTCCACGGGACCGTGTGGCTATTTTGGTACGGGAAAGGAACAGGTTTGGCTACTAAGGGGTGTCCGGGCTTTTGCGAAGCCGCGCTTTTAGTGAAGTATATCACCAAGGGTTTGGGCTTCGCAATACCGCTCCCCTCCGTAGACTGCATGCATATATGCTGCTCTTCTTTTCCTTCACTGCCGACTTCCAGTCGACCTTGATCTATCATCCGCTGTAACAATTCCTCTACTCCCAAACACGTCTCCATGTCATGCAGCTCGCCGGAGTGTAGCAGACAGGAATCCTCGTTACACCCACTATGGGGAATCACACCTCCTTTTTGTAGGGCCTCAAAGATAAACCTCCTAGGGGTTGCCACATCCCTTAAAGGTTTAGACCTGTGCGGCCTATCGGACTCAACTGCATTAACCGCTCCCCCTCCATGATTGGCGAGCGGGTTGGTTCTCACATTGGGCCGATCCTCTTGGAAAGTCAGCCATCCCGGCATCCATTAAATGTTGGACCTTGTATTTAAGGGCCAAGCATTTTTCGACGGAATGCCCCGGGACACCCCCATGGTACTTGCAAGTTGCGTTAGGGTCATACCACTTCGGGAAAGGGGGTTCGAGGACCCTTCCGGGAGTTACCACGGCCAAATGATTGGCGATGAGGGATGGTAGAAGATCTTCGTACGTCATTGGGAGTGGGGTGAATTCCGGAAATGGCCTCGGAGGGAAGTTCCTTGTCGTGTTGGAATTACCGGCCGGTCGAGTCGTGTTCGGAGTTGGAACTTGGGGAGCTTCCCTCTGGGTGGGTGCCTTAGGCTGCACGGGTGTTGAACTAGAGGCGTTCCCAGTATGAGCCGAGAAGCTTGGGTGATGTTGCGCGTACTGATGGGTACCATGAGGTGTTTGCTGGGGTTTGACCCACGCGGGTGTTGAAGAGACGGCATGGGCATCTCCCTCCTTCCTTTTTGCCCCTGTTGCCCCGATTCTTTTGGCATTCGCATTTGTGGAGGAAACGTAATCAAACTTTCCTCTTTTCAATCCTACCTCGATTCTTTCCCCGGCAAACACTAGATCCGCAAAGCTGGACGGCATATAACCTACTAGCTTCTCATAGTAGAACACTGGCAAAGTGTCTACCATCATGGTGATCATCTCTCTCTCAACCATGGGAGGAGCTACTTGTGCCGCCAAATCCCTCCATCGCTGCGCATATTCTTTAAAGGTTTCTCCCTCTTTCTTGAACATATTCTGCAGTTGAGTACGGTCGGGAGCCATATCAGAATTGTACTGATACTGCCTTAGGAAGGCTGTAATCAGATCCTTCCAAGTACGGATACGGGAAGCTTCCAAATTAGTGTACCACACTACCGCGGCTCCGGCCAGGCTATCTTGAAAGAAGTGTATTAATAGCTTTTCATCTTTAGAGTGGGCGCCCATCTTACGGCAGTACATCTTGAGATGATTTTTGGGACAAGTCGTCCCTTTATACTTGTCGAAGTCCGGCACTTTGAACTTCGGGGGAATAACAACATCGGGTACTAAGCAAAGATCCGTCATGTCTGCGAACGGATAATCCCCAAATCCTTCCACGGCCCTCAAGCTTTCCTCAAGGAGATCGAGCTTCCTCCTTTCTTCAGTTGCTGGGGGCGGCCCTTCCGTGGACAAAACTATTGGTGGTGCTGCGATGTTGGGTTGAGGCAACGTGCCTGGTGCCGGCCCTTCGGGGATCGGGGGATAGAACTCGACATCCCTTCGAGCATAATCTTGAGGGTCTTTGTGGACTTCGTCGGGATGCTGAGGAGGCTCTCTTTCATGGACGGGAGAAGCAATGTGGCCCGCATCTTCTTGCAAGACGGGTGGTGAATAGTTGGGCGGCAATCCATAAGGGTAAGCCGCTCGGTTGTATCCCAGGTGAGGGCTACCATCGTGCCCCAGTGTGTCCCTTCCCCGTCCTACTATGTTTGAGGGAGGATGGTGCGTAGTTGCCAAGAGAGTCGGGTCTGCTTCGGCAGCCGAACTGACAGCGGCGGCGGTGGCCGCGTTCTTCTCTATGAGCTGCTTCATACTTAACATGGCCTCCATCATGGAGGCCATTTGTTCTTTCAGAGCCGACATGTCGGCTTTCATCTGTTCCTGCGTCTCCTCTTGATCACCCATCGTTCTAGATTTGGATCTGGTGCGATAGGGATACCTTGCGGCGCGTTTAGTTATGGTGTTTTTCCCTAAAAAACCAAACGTGAGGAGTGGGTAAAGAAAGAAAATGCATGCTAGAGATGAAATGTAGGAGTGATTTGATTTTGCACAAGCTTTTTGGAGTAGAAACATGGGACCAACTCATTTTATTTCAAAAAGGAAGTCGTATCTAGTCAAGGTCTGAGAGACCATACAAGTTTCCTAACGATTTCTAATTATGTGGGCCATTAAGTCTATCATATGCTGACAATAGCCGAGAAGCCCATGAATCTCTTAGGGGTGGAGTAGGTGTCTGCCATCGCCTTGGCCTTGGCTAACAAGCGGGGAAGTTCTTGACTCCCGTTCAAGGTAAGAGCAAACCGGTCCATCCACATGGTTGCCTCTTGGTGTAAAGAGTCGATCACCCTTCCTCTAGCCTCTTTTTCCGCGTACACTTGAGCATACTCGTCCGCGATTCTATGCTCGTGGGCCGTGGCTAGACCCAACTCTTCTTGGTACTTAGCGATGATAGCTAGCATGTTGGTCTCCGTCTCGCATAAACGCTGAGACAAGCTTCTTTTGGACCTCGAACAAGCAATTAACTCCTCTTTCAGAACCATGCTATGTGCTCGCGACTGGTCTCTTTCTTCCCTTCGCAACTTGAGTTCACTATTGCTACCCCATAGAGCTCCGCGAAATTTGTTCCGGCCATACTCTTCCTTGCGAGCCCTCTTGGTCTCTTGTTCAAGGGCTCTTGCGGTAATTGCATTCTCCTCCCGTAACCCGGCACACTCCTTCCGAATGTGTGTTGCGGCCAACTTGAACTTCTCCTTGGCAAATTTCGCCTTTCCTAACTCGCTTTTGAGAGCTTGGACTTCTTCGTCCTCTTCCGGTGCTTCAAAACTCTCTTCGCTGACGACTTTTAACTTGGCGAGCCAATCTAAACCTCGTATATGAACTTTCAGCCATTCGTGGTACCCACCAATGATGCCATTACGAATGCCTCTAAGTTCTTGATCTTTCCTTAACGGGGTTTCCCATGCCTTATGGATTCTTTGTATAGTCTTGGAATTTTGTGCGCCGAAATCCCTCACAAGGAAAGGAGACATGCTTTCTTCCGTTGGTGCTCCCCTCATGGGGTACCCTAGTTGTCTTATAGCGAGCGCGGGATTGTAGTTAATACAACCCCTCGTTCCTACCAGCGGAATGTTTGGGTATCTTCCACATGAGAAAAGGACTCCTTCTTTTCCTTCCTTCCATCGGGGGAACCAACTGATTGTTCTACCTCCTATCCCGGCCAAGAGCTGGTCCCAATCTATTCTCCTCTTTTCAGTACACGAGCGATGGCTCAGGAGCGGACATGGATGTCTTGTGTCTTGTTGGAACAAGTGCGAAACCAACCAAACACAGAGGGCGGGTAAGCAACAGATGATCCGTGCGCTACTCTTTTCGCACCTTCGGTCAAATGTGTCAAATAGATCTGCCAAGACAGCTACCACCGGACTTTCCTTGCTATGGTGGTAGGCAAGGAAAGCGTCGATTGCTGCTAGGTCCACCAAACCATCCACGTTTGGAAAGAGGACGACCCCAAAAATTAGCAAAGCTAACACATCCATAAACGGGACCCAATCTCCTTGATTGGCCATACCCCTCGCCTTGTCTTCTAGGTACCTCTGTGGTAGGCCCGCTATGCCGTTCCGAGTCTGTTTTATGCGGTCCAAACCTCTTGCTGAATCCTTGACCACAGTTGCAATTCTGCTCAAAGAGGGGAGACACCCGGAGGAAAGATATGGTTTTCTTCCCCCGAGAGGACATCCTAGAATTTCCTCAAATTCTTCAATGGTTGGTACTAATTGGAAGTCTCCGAATGTGAAGCACCTCAAAGGCTGGTCGTAGTATTGGGTAAGTGATGCAATGGCTTCTATGGACACCTCTGCTATGGTCAACTCTAAGATCTTTCCGTAAGTCTTGCGGAAGGCTTGCATTTGGAGGGGTTCCATCAACCGCCCTAATTCCTTGATGCTGGTGGTATCTAGGCTTTTGACCTTGACTTGGTAGAACCTCTTGCCGGTTTGATTTGTTCCCATGCTTACTAAAGTGAGACAAAAGCTGGTGCAAATCAAAACTCCGATATCTCATGAGTGGGATGGATGAATGCATGATGGAATGCATATGACACAGATGCAATCTAGGAATGCGGGGGTCCGGGGAATTTGTCCCCTTCTTAGATACGACGTCTAGGGGTAGCAAAATGCCCCAACGCACGTTTTTAAGAAGGTGACACGGACCCTCCGTTGGTTTGTTTACAGAAGGGATCAAGACAGAACCCATACGCAATGCCTATGCAAAAGACACAATGCGGGAATGTACACAGTATGACAATATTTACCGAACATAAGCAAAAGGGTATATGATACTCATGCATGGCAGTGTGAAAAATGGCACGCAGCGTGTTTGCTCCGTGCCCCTATTTAAGGGACCTATAAGGGAGAGAACTAACTAGGCTTTTAGCAATAATCCCCAAGGTAGTTATATCTCTCTTGATGGTTTCTAGAGATATCATCCCCTTCGAAGAACATATTGCAGCAGTAGGGACTACTAGCCACAATAAGTTTTCAAAGAGAAAAGCTCTAGATGAGGGTTCACTGTAATCAAGCAAGTCGGAGACCTAGCATGATCACAGATTCACCTCCACTCCTTATGCTCCCATGAACCCGGGTATAGGGCCCTTTTTCACTCACAGTGTGTGCAAATAGTGTTGGTGTTCGTGTGCATCAAATGAATAAATATTTACTTCATGCATACATTTTAAAACACACTAAAAGCAACAAAGAGTTTATATACACAAGAACATAATGAAAGGAAACCAACAAAGGGGTAAGTCACGGTAAAACATTGCACAAAATTAAATGGCCTAACTCTCTAAAAACATTCCCCAGTGGAGTCGCCAACTGTCGCAACCTACCCTTCGGCGGGAGGGCGACGCGAGACTCGCGGGATGCGTGTTCCACGAAAGGAATACGCGCGGAGTCGCCACCAACGTTTATTCGAGGAAAACGTCGGAAAAACCGGAAAAGACGCGATCTACGAACTTTTAAGTTGAAAGGTTCGGGAGTTGTATTTACGCACGGGGAAGGTATTAGCACCCCACACGTCCGTCCCAAGGGACGACAGCCTTTAATCGAATGTGCAAACATGACTTTGATTTTTACGTTCCCTTTTATGTCCTTATATCCTTTTTATATTTTTTCTTTTTTGTGGTCGACAAGGGTGTTTCCCTTTGCTCCTACGTATTACTCAATTTGGGATGAGAAAATCAGACCTACGTAGTTCTTTCTTTGTCAAGTGATTCTTTTTACTTTAAGAGGTGATCATTTTAAGGCGTTGGACCTTAAAAATGATCCATTTTTACTTAGTGAGAAAATGAAATGACAAACTTCAAAAGCCTATTTTTATGGACGAGTTTGACTAGGCGAGTTGATTTTAGCCTTAGTTTCACTTTAGTTATTAATCAATTCAATTAAGAATGAGAAATCCCAAAGAGAAAACGTCCGATTGATTTTCCGCTTTATTTTACTAAAAGATGTTTTTTTTTATTATTATATTTTTTTTACCTCTTTTTTGATTTCCAACGTGGTTACGGCACGACCGAACGGTCGGAATTCATTTTAACCGAAGTTAACGGATAATACAATTCAAACGTTCGGTGAAAATTTATTTTATTTTTAAGTTAAGCGAGAAATGACTTAAGTAAAATGGCTTAAGCACGTCAAGAGGGAGTATAAAAAGTAAACAAAACGAGAATAAAAATGCACGAAACACAATGTGGACCACTACGGGTACATAGAATGAATCGAAAAGCTTGGTTCGAGGTACTTACCCGTTGAAGATCGAAGAACGATGAAGAACGAATGAAGAACGTCGAAGAACGGTCGAAACCTTTGCGAAATTCTTCACGGAAAACGTTACGGAAACGTTTCGGAAGCGCCTCGATTTAGATTTTCTTCACGGAAACAATTTTTCCAAGCAAATTCGAAAGAGAGAGAAGTGCCAAAGGGGCTGAACCTTTTGAAACAGCTCCCCCCCTCCCTTATTTATAGAAAAAAGGGAGGTGCTTGCCGCCCAAAGACTTAATGAAGAAGATTTCTAAGCGCACCCGAATTACTAAGTTCACCCCCCTTTTCGTATTTTACGGAAAAGTTACGGAAGCCTTACGGAACTGTTTTCGAATTTGATTTTCATCTTTTTTCTCTTCCCTTTCACCAATGTTAAGTGGAATATGCTTACCCAAGGTTTTCGGAAATTTTACGGAAGTATTACGGAAGCCGCGAAAGCCCCGAAAACCATTTTTCAAAAACGTGGAGGAGCTTGCCGCCCAGTTGCTTCCTCCTTAAGCAACCCAACTTCCAAAATGTTCTGGAAGGGCCTAGATTTGAATTGCTATTTACACCCCTATCTTGATAAGTTCACCCCCTTACCTTTTTTGGTGATTCTTTTTTCGTAAAGTTACGGAAACTTACGAATCTCGTAACGATACTTGTTTTCTTTCCGTAATGTTACGGAACCTTGCGGATTACATAATCATCCCCTTTTTGACTTACGGAATGTTACGGAATCTCACTTAATTATGCAACGATGCTTCCATTTGATTTCCGGTGTGTCACGGAAACTTACGGATTGTGCATCAATATTTTTTGGTTTTCCGGCATGTCCTAGAATTTCACAAATTGCCTAATGATGGGTGCCAAGCACCTCACAAGGACCAAAGAAAGGTCGCATGTCATCAAGCAAAGGTCCCCGGACGAAATTAGGGTATGACAGTTAGGTTTAGTTCAAGTTGTAATAAGGGCCCAATTGGCAACCTAGGCATCAGCCTTTTGGGAGACCAAATGGTGGCTGACTTGTTGGCTGTTGGGGGTCACTTTTGGTTGCCACAATTTCAGTTACACTCAGCCATTAAGTTTTTTTTAATTCCCTAGGTTAATGGCATTAAGTTATTTTAATTCTAGGTTAGTGGGTCATTACTAAAATCTGCTGTAAAGCTTCTATATAAGCTGAACCATTTTATCAATAAAGACAAGTTGAGTTTTATTCAGAAAATTAGAGTTTATCTCTTTTATCTTAGTGAGAGTGATTCTCCTAAATTCTTGAGTGATTCAAGTACACCCTGGCTGTATCAAAGGACTTTCACAACCTTTGTGTGTTGCCCTCGCTGGCAAGAGTGATTCTTTCCTTCCTTTCATCTTCACCCTTGTTCTTTCAAACCACAATTCCATGGTAGCCACCTCTGCCCAGAATTATCTTGTGGTCATAACTCCCATTTTACG